>NC_133478.1:1016866-1034152 GCF_025370935.1 Choristoneura fumiferana | reverse complement strand
CATAATCATTCAAAAGAAGCAAGTATGCAAGCAACTAAAAAAGTTCATGCTACATCGTTTGATAGCCGAAGTATCAGGTACGCTACCCTGTTCGACACACTGGAGATCTCTTTAATGTTGTTAGAGAGGGATCTATTAACAAGGAACCCAACGCCACCCTGTGATGTTTGATCATCCTCGCGGAAGTACAGAAGGTGGCCCGAGTCTAAGATGATGGTGCCTCTCTATGTATTTCACTTAACTCCTGAATATGCCACCCTTATGTTCTCCAGCTCCACTTCCAACTGCGCTAGAAGAGTCCTAAAAGTCCGTCCGTTCTAGGTAGCCAGGTCAGTTACTTAGGTAGCCTTGGATCGACCGGGATTCTTAGCATCCTCTGCCCTACCGTTACCATGAACGCTACTATGGCAAGGAATAGCGGGGCGACCGGGAACTGGGCCATCTCTTGCCGTGCACTTAATTCGGTAGGGGTTTGCCCATAATCCCACACTGGGCATGCGAGTTGGCGATCGTAGGGCACAGTTTATTGCACCGCCGATGCTGCAGCCCATCCGGGCCCGGGGACTTAACTGTGCCGATTTTGGCTGCGCTATGCCGCAATCAGCCAGCTGCCAGAGCCCAGTCTGTCAGACGGCAGGGTGCACCACGGGCAGGTAAGGTTGGCTTGGGGTCCATAGATGGAGGTTGGCACCACAAATAAAAAAATGTAAATCTTGAAAAGTTGAAAGTTTGAATACCTCAGACAATTACCATACTAAAGTAAGCTGGGGTTATTTCGGGAATCACTTCACTGGAATAACCCCTAAAGGGGTAATTCGGGAAAAAAATTTTAAACTATAGCTAGGCCTTTTAGACTGACACAGTCATTCGCAAAAAACGATTATTTGTCATAACATTAATAGTTCAATCTTGTAACTTATCAGGTTTTAGAGTTAGCGGTGTTGGGGTTATTTCGTATTTAACTTTTTGGGCACGAAAATGCACTCGACCCAAAAAAAATATATTTTGCACGTCCAACCGATGTCAGCGCCTCGCATCATCTGGAGAGACGCGAGGAGCGGTAAATAGGGCGTCCATTTAAGTGCTGCCAGTGGTTAAACATCAACACGTTTAGGAGAAATTTTAAATAAATGGAATAACCCCGTTTACGGAATTACCTAAAGCACTTATGTTTGTTTATCCGTTTCCTAGTATCCATATAGTATACAAGTTTTTGCTTAATTTGGGACTAAGTGTCAAGTGTCTACCTGTTGCCGTTACGAATATCGAGAAAAAAACGGCAATAAAATCACGTTGTTGTTTGGGAGCCTCCTTAATATTTATTTTATTCTGTTTATTTGTTGTTATAGCGGCAACCGAAATACATAATCTGAGAAAATTCAACTGTCTAGATATCAGGGGTCGTGACTCATCATGATATAGCACAGTGACAGACGGACAGACAGACGACAGCGGAGGCTTATTAATAGGGTCCGTTTTTACTCTTTGGGTACGGAACCCTAAAAAGGGGATCCCTTCGACACCCATAATTTTACTGTTTCGATTTTCGATGGTCAGAACTTATACTTACCCATTATATTTTGGTCATACTAATCAATAGTCATAATCGTTGTTAGGTAGAACGCGAAATAAATATAATGATTAAGTAGAATAATGTTACATGCCATACAGGACAAAAGTCATAAATTGATCAGCATAATATCAAAAGGCATACCGTTTATTTTTCATAAATATTGTAAGTCATATTATTATATTTACCATTATTTTTATTCATATCGTTTTATTTTTTAATGTTTTAAAGGAAAAATTTAAAAAATTCAGAAATAATACATGTTATACGTTAAAACATTAGAAAGTTAAAACTGTGACTCCTTTTAAAAAGACCAGCTGACAAAAAGCAGGTTATGTTAGGTTGGGACTGCGAGTCTGCGATCCTTACAAAAAAACAGTTGCCAGTAAAGTAGGTTCGGTTAATTAGGTTAGAATTCTACTTTTTGATTTGATACAATCACCACATTTTATGCTATGACTAATAACGGTATGAAATTCAATAGTTATGTATGACTAATGAAAGGGGGCGAAAGAAAATTATGACTATTGAAATTATGACCAAAGATAATATGACGAGCAACGATTATGACAAACAACGATGAACCAAATCGAAAGTTTAACGTTATGGGAGTCAATAAGTATTGACCCCCTAAAAAGGCTGTTGAGGTGTCTAAGGTTCCAGTTGTATAATTAAATTAATTATAACACCTTGTATTATTGTAATGTAGGCCATCGTCTGGCGGAACGGGGCGGAGAGCAAAAGGGAGTAGGGCCGCGGACGGGGGTCGGGCCGGCACCTGGGGGCTTGGGAGGCCCCGGGACTCGGGGTACAAAGGAGCTTCGCCGGCCCCCGCGCCGCCAGCCAGCCGCCGCGGAGCAGGGGATCCCAGCATCACCAGCGCCACACATGTATGTATTTCAGTGGCACTTTTTTGGGAACGGAACCCTCTTGGAAAAAATAAATTGGTAGTTTACTTGCCGGCGCCCTAAAACACAGGTACCTAAAAGTCAAAACCTGACTGATAGATATTCCTTTTCATTTAATATAAGGTTAAATTCTGCAAAACCACAGTACCTATCTCGTAAGTATTTTGAGTACGGCCAGTAGGTACCTATAGCACAGAATATATAATAATACTGACGCCTATAGGTAAAAAGCCCGTAAAAAATGCCACGACCAGGAGAGTTGAAGTGAATGATTTAATTAGGTACACACACAGCTACAATAATAACTGTACGGATCACCTGCGTCACGTAAGTATGTGCCCGTACGACTCAATCAAGAGGTTGCGTTAGGGATAGGATTAATACACGTGTTGTTGGAATGACTGTATATTACGGACTGACTTACTAGGCGGCGCAGCCGCCTCTACCCTTGTTGCCTAGGTATACATAAGTTGGTATCGTGTGTCCCTATACCATTCCTCCCCTATAACAAAAAATAAAACTTATACTAAACGTTACACTGGGCGTACTTTAGGCACTATAACACTTAGTAACCTACGCGCATACATGCATAGTTATGCATAACCAGCTCCTGGTACTCCTTGCTGCTGCATTGGTGTGGGTACCACCAGTTGCCTCTGCACCCTAACCCATTGTGGTGTACTGTACTAGGTCGCCGTACAAAATATATTGACTCTGGTAACCGAGGTACGATGCTTTTCGCAGTCAAATTAGAAATGATAATATATATATATAGCCGATTTTATAATACCATGTAAAATAAATTTATGCATTTCGGTAAAATGTTAATAACCTCGATTACCAGAGTACTGTATTATACTGTGCTAATTTGATTCTTATACTAAAGCTTAAGTACTATGCATAAGGTGCATAATTTAAAACTATCATGTATTCATACAATGATTCAATTTAAATGTCTTGCGCAAGACGCGTTGTTATGGTATTCATTAATCTGCTAATACATACTTAACTAGAATGCTTACTGCACAAAACGTGCCGGTGGCCTGACAATGCGGCCGCTCCGCGTTGTTTTCAAAGACAAAGGATTACTAGATGCGACATTATTTTGCGATGTTGTACTACTTGTTGTGCGGTTATCTGTTGAATCATTTATAGTTTTCTCGTCCACGGTTTCATCACTATCGATCAAAAATGCCGGTTTCAACCTATCTATCGAAACGGTAGCTTGTCTATTCGGCATTTGGATTACGAATGTCTTCCCTCTCCTGCTTATGACGCTGTAAGGGCCATCATAAGGAGGCTGAAGTGACTTACGTATTATCTCGTTTCTTACGAATACATATTTACAAGTGTTTAAATGGCTATGGACGAACAATGTACGCGAGTTGCTATGGCTGCGGGGTCTAGGTTTTAGTGCACTTATCGAGTCTTTTAGCTTTTGTAAATATTCCGAACCAGTACTATACCCTTGCACATTGTCATAAAAATCTCCAGGTAACCTCATTGTCTTGCCGTACGTTAATTCCGCTGCGCTCACCCCCGTGTCGCTTCTAGGGGCGACACGTAAACCTAACATTACTGTGGGGAGTTCGTCCACCCAGGAGGTGTTGCTAGTTAAGCGTGCCATAAGGGCTACTTTCAGCGACCTATGCCAACGTTCCACGGCGCCGTTGCTCTCGGGGTGGTAAGGACTTGTGCGTAGTTTGCGTATACCTAAATATTTCATTAACTGTTGGAACACGTCACTTTCAAACTGCCTACCACAGTCACTTGTGAGCCTAGAGGGGCATCCAAATCGCGATATCCATCCCTCAAAAACTATCCTGGCTACCGTTTCGGCCGTAATATTCTGCACCGGGTACGCCTCGGGCCATCCGGTGCCGCGATCGATCATAGTAACTAGGTATCGATATCCGTCTTCCGATGTAGGCAGAGGCCCCACTATGTCGATGTGCACATGTTGAAATCTATCACTTTTTTCAAACTTTTCTAACCCGGATACAGTATGCCTGGTAACTTTTACTCTTTGGCATTTAATACATGACCTAGCCCATCCGGTTATGTCTCTATTCATATTCGGCCAGAAAAATCTTTGAGAAATCAGACGCCTACTAGACTTAATACCAGGATGGCTTAGGTCGTGTACGCTGTGAAACGCAATTTCTCTATACTCTTCTGGTACGTACGGTCGAATATTATTTGTAGACACTTCGCAGTAAACAAGCTTATCGCAGTGCGGTAACTTGATCTGTTTGAACCGCAGCCTGTCATGTGACGCTCGCAAACTTTCCTGCAAATAGTTATCGCTAACCTGTCGTTCTGCTAATTCCGCATAATCGATTCCCGTGGGACAATAAATTGCCTCTACCCGTGAAAGCGTATCTGCGACTATATTTTGTTCGCCACTGACATATCGTATGTCGGTTGTGAACTCGCTAATATAAGAAAGATAACGAATTCTCCTCGGACTTTCTTTATCCGTGCATACTTTTGTAAATGCGAAGGTGAGAGGTTTATGGTCCGTATAAATACATACGATTCTCCCTTCTAATAAATTCCTAAAATGTCTGATTGCCATGTATAATGCTAACAATTCTCGATCATACGTAGAATACTTTACCTGCGCGTCCGATAATTTTTTTGAGAAATAGCCTAACGGCTGCCAACTGTTGTTGATTTTTTGTTGTAATACGCCCCCTACGCACGAACTAGACGCGTCAGTCATCAGTGCCAGTGGAGCGTTAGGCAAAGGATGAGATAGTGTTGCGGCGCTTTTTAAGCTTTCCCTGCACTTCTCGAACGCCTCATTAGCCTTATCAGTCCAGTCTATAATTGACTTATCGCGTTTTTTTGAATTGTGTAAATACTTATCTAGTTCTGATTGGTAACTAGCCGCTTTAGGTAAATGTAATCGATAAAAATTTAACATGCCTAGGAACCGGCGCAATTGCTCAATAGTCTCCGGTTTCGGAAAATTTACGATCGCTTGCACTTTGTTGTCGAGCGGTCGAATTCCGTCCGCTGACACTTCAAAACCTAGAAAGTCGAGTTTTGCCTTTCCAAAGTCACACTTTGATACGTTAATGGTTATTCCATATTGATTAAACCTTTCGAAAACCAATTTTAACTGCGCTTTGTGTTGTTCGACTGTTTCACTCGCGATGATGACGTCGTCGATGTAAATAAAAAGGAAATTTAGATCCCGTAGTACCACGGTATCCATAAACCTTTGGAAGGTCTGTGCGGCGTTCCGTAGTCCGAAAGTATGTGCCCGTACGACTCAATCAAGAGGTTGCGTTAGGGATAGGATTAATACACGTGTTGTTGGAATGACTGTATATTACGGACTGACTTACTAGGCGGCGCAGCCGCCTCTACCCTTGTTGCCTAGGTATACATAAGTTGGTATCGTGTGTCCCTATAATAACCATAAAAAAGTTGGAAAACCCCCGACTTTGTCACTTCAGTTCAATATCTCAAAAACGGCTAAACCGATTTTGGTGAACCATGTCTAAGAGCCATCGCTAGAAAACCTGATTTCAGGTAAAAAACCGCACTCAAATCGGTCCACCTGCTTAAGAGCTATGGTGCCACAGACAGACACACTAGCGATCAAACTATAAACACACCTCTTTTTGCGTCACGGGTTAAAAAAACCTTTGAAAATAACTGATTGCACAAAAGGAGAATGAACGAAATGAACGAGTAAATGTCAAAATCCTGTTGTCATTACACGATTTGTTCTCGTGTGCGTGACCTTAACTCTGTGCCCTTAGTGTAAGTTTTCGGTTACAAAATACGTCTCGATCGCGTTCGCGTATAATCTCAATTTGTATGGTAACACAAACATCGCAAACGTTCCGCTAGAGGCGATGTTCGTGTTTCCATATAAATTGAGATTTTAACGCGAACGCGATCGAGACGTATTTTGTAACCGAAAACTTACACTAGGGGTAGGTACTGGTGGCACTACCTTTAGCGGAGCCTTTCGCCACAATACAAGTACTTAATCCTACTAATATTATAAATTAGAGATGTGCCGATCATGACTTTGGCCGACTAGCCGACTAGCCGATTAGTCGGTTGTAAAGAAGCCGACTAATCGGCCGACTAGTCGGCCAAGCCGATCACAGCTTCGGGGATTTCCGTGACGCATTGTTAACCAGCTGATTTGGGCGGAAGTCGCAACCGACGCCTGTAAGCGTCTCGGAACCTGTTTATTTTATTTTATTTCTAGATTTTTGCTTTTGTATCTATCAAAGCGGTGTTTTTGTGAAAAAAAATATTGTGTAAAAATAATGCCTACTATTATTGTTCATTAAAGTGAGAGCTAAAAAAATAATAATTAAAATTTAATCATGTCAAAAAGAACGGCATCCGAAAAGGCTATAGAATCGTAGACAACATACATGCGTTGCGGCAGGTTATACAGAAGACTGAAGAGTATAACCTCCCCTTTGCCTTGCATTTGTAAACTACGAGAAAGCCTTCGATTCGATCGAGACTTGGGCTGTGCTGCAGGCTCTCCAGCGGTGCCAAGTTGACTACCGGTATATCGAAGTGTTGAAGTGTCTGTACGAAAACGCCACTATGTCCGTCCGACTACCGGACTAGAGCACGACGCCTATTCCTCTGCAGCGGGGAGTCAGACAAGGAGATGAGATCTCTCCGAAACTGTTACTGCTGCACTGGAGGATGCTTGCAGGATTCTGAACTGGGAAGGACAAGGCATCAACATTAATGGCGAGTACTTTACTCATCTTCGATTCGCCGACGATATTGTAGTCATGGCTGAGAGACTATGGAGGACTTCAGTGCTATGCTCGCCGACCTCAGCAGTTTCCGTAATAGTCGGAGGCTCTGCGCTCGGAGTTGTTGACGACTATGTATACCTGAGACAAACGGTCCAGATAGGTAGATCCAATTTCGAGAAAGAGATCACTCGTCGAATCCGACTCGGCTGGGCAGCGTTCGGGAAGCTTCGCAGTGTCTTTTCTTCCAAATTATCGCAGTGTTTGAAGTCAAAAGTCTTTGACCAATGTGTGTTGCCGTGATGACTTACGGATCTGAGACGTGGTCGCTAACGATGGGCCTCATGAGGAAGCTCAAAGTCACTCAGAGGGCTATGCACGGGGTTTCACTGCGGGATAGAATCCGAAATGATGATATCCACAGTAAAACTAAGGTTACCGACATAGCCCGAAGAATTGCGAAACTGAAGTGGCAGTGGGCAGGGCACATTGCTCGCAGAACTGATGGCCGATAGGGTCAGAAGGTTCACGAATGGCGTCCGCGGACCGGGAGACGAGGTGTCGGTAGGCCTCCAACAAGACGGAGCGACGACCCGGTTAAGATCGCGGGATCGCGGTGAATGCGGAAAGCACAAGACCGGTCTGAGTGGAGAGAGCCTTGGAGGAGGCCTGTCCATGTGACATGATGATGTCAAACAGAAAGTCTCGTGTATGGATTTTTTGAACAATTAGACAATGATTCCCGTAAAGTCAAGTAGGTATAACTAATGACAAAATATAATTTCTCGTGTGGGCAAGGAAACACAGTACTATACTACAAAAATTAACAGCTTAAGGTTTTTATATAATGTAACTCCCCCTCTGTGTACCCATACCTACATGAAAATAAATATTTTATTCAAATTATACGTACAAAGTAAGAAGCCGGATAGTCGGCGCTTTTTGCCGACTATTCGCCGACTAGTCGCCGACTACGAAAGTGGCCGGATAGTCGGCTTTCCCGACTAGTCGGCGACTAGTCGGCACATCTCTATTATAAATGCGAAAGTTTGTGAGTGAGTGAGTATGTTTGTTACTCCTTCACGCTGAAACGGCTGGACGGATTTGGATGAAATATGGACATCTGGAATAAAACATAGGCTGCATTTTATTTCAATATTCCCTCGGGATACGGACTAAATCGCGAAACAACAACCGCTGGGCTTAGAGTCATGAAATTTGACATGATTGTTTTTAATGTAACGTCAATGAAAACCACGATTTAATTTTCGGGAATTCCCACGGGAATTTTTAAAAATCCCGAAATTTCAGTCCAGCTGCTAGATCTAATGATTTACGTGTGCGAAGCCACGTGTAAACACTAGTTTATAATACGAGAATAGTAAATTACTTGTATTGTGCTTTCGCAAAGCTTCGCGGTGCCTGGGCTTCTTGGAACATATAGTCGAAGTCTAAGTCAAAATATCTACAATTTAGACTATAGCCTATCAACTACCATCTAAAACTACCACCGGTTAAGTTACTGTTTGGAGTTCTGTCTACACATACAATTAGTTAATGAGGGCTATCGCGCATGAATTCGCCACTAGAGGCGCTAGTGTAGCGTGACGTCTCCGAAATGTCAAATCTCATAGTTTTTGGGTGAGCTACGCGGGCATATAAATAAATATTTAGAATAATTTTGTGAATATTTTGCAATATCGGAAATTAATTATGGCAAATATGCGTTCCGGGGCAATGAATGTCTGTGTTCTGAGACAGTTTTGTCTTTCGGAAACCTTTGTCCTCCCTTTTTTCCGAACAAAACGGGGACTATGCAACATTGTGGCATGCTCGATATTTTTATGGTACGGTTTTAAGGTGTATTAAATATGATTTTAATCTAAACTTTGTTTTCACGCCCGTAATAACAGACTTTGAAAGCCATACTTAAAAACCTCACGCAACAGTGCGCCATCTAGTGAGACAAAAAACGATAGCCCTCATTAGTCCCACACAACGAAATACCTACCATAGGTTGAAGTGATTTTCCACAAACATCTTTGCTATCCACTTAGGTACCTACTACTTCAGCGAGGCACTTACTACGAAATTCGAAGTTCGTATCGTACCGTCTCTCTTACTCGTATTAAATAATACATACCTAATAGTCGGTGTAAAGGTAAGCGTCAGCGGGACGGCAAACTACGAAGTTCTAATTTTGAACTTCGTAGAATAGGACCAGGGGGGCTACAACAAAATTCGAAAAACGAAGTTCGTATTGTACCGTCCCTGTCACTCTCGTATAATGTAAGCGCCAGCAATCAAGCCAGAATTTTGTACTTTGTAGTACGAGTACAAGGCCAGTTCCCTGTAATCGATCGTTACGTATTATAAATACAACAACTTGTTATCATTATAACAGCTATGTATGCCCACGCGTGCAAGCAACTATGTAGTAAATGCTTGCTGGTGTTCGCAGAATTCAAAACAGTAACACTTACTTTTTAACAATACGGCGTTGTGTTGAAATCTAATCTACTGCCAGCTAAGTAGCGCAGTAGCTCTAGCCTGCTTCCTTACTCTCCGAAGGCCTATTGCTTACCTTAAAAATGTCTATAGGTATACATGTGTTTTCTGTACCTACTGCTTACTATGTGTGAAAATGGTTTCTGACGAAGAAACACTTTTGTTAATAGTCTTTTCAATAAAAGGAAATTACGTGTACTTATTCTGTATTCTCTTTGGCGCTAATGTTTCAACTGACTGAGGCTGTTGAAATGCAGTGGATTGTGTTGCGCTCTGTCCGTCGCAGTGACGTTGTGCGAGCGCTGACAAGACGCACGTTCGACAAACGCTATTGACGGCGCGTCGGCGTTACGCGGGCATTTACTAGACGACGACGCTCGATAGACGCTAAGTGGGCCCGGGCCCGTAGTCTCGCAATGTCAAAATTATAGTTTATGATTCTGAAATAAATCTTTCTGTACCACTCACTACCATGAGTTTACAGTGACCGTACTCGATAGCGACGGCGTAAATTATTTGTATGGTGAACAAATAATTTACGCCGTCGCTATCGAGTACGGTCACTGTAAACTCATGTAGTGGTACTGTATGCTTAGTGTTACGGTCTGGTGCCTTAAGGGCTAAAACTGGGCCTTAAGGGTCTGCGAGCCTACTAAATGCAAAACACGTGTTAACTCGTACGTATCTTTAATCAGACTGTCAAATAGAACATACAAAATTATTCAAAATTGGTAAAAAAGTATAAAAACATAAATTCACTTAAAAAAGGTTGTGCCTTCGGCACATTTGTCCCCTTTTAGTTAGCCGGAATCCGAACTAACTTTTTAAGGGGGCGACGAAGCACGCCTGCTGTGGTTGCCACGTCCGCCACTCTGACTATGCCGTCTCTGCCAGGGAACAACGCCGTTACTCGTCCTCTGGGCCATGATCCTCGAGGCAAATTGCCATCGGCAATGAGGACCAGATCTCCTACTGCTATGCTGGGAGCTTCTCCGTTGCTTGATCTCGGTACTAGAGTAGGTAGATATTCACGGACCCAGCGTCGCCAAAAGTGATCCGTCAACCGCATTGCTCTGCGCCAGCTGCTCCTGCTCAGCAGATCTGCTTCCGTCATCGTCGCAGGAATCGGTCGACCAGATGACGAGCCAAGCAGGAAGTGGGCAGGGGTGAGAGCCTCTTCGCTGGTGGAATCGGAAGACACGTGCGTGAGCGGCCGCGCATTCACCAGCGCCTCAGCCTCAGCCAGCAGGGTGCGCAGTACCTCGTCTGACGGTGCGCGCTCGGTGAGGGTAACTCGAAGAGCAGTCCTGACATTGCGCACGAGCCGCTCCCAGGCTCCACCCATGAATGGAGCTGATGGTGGCAGGAATCGCCAATTGATCTTCTCATTAGCTGCGTAGTTAGAAGTGGCGCTCGCGTAGAGTGTCCGCAGCTCCCTGTTGGCACCAACAAAGGCGGTCCCATTGTCTGACCATATCTCTGTAGGTGTCCCCCTTCTAGCAACAAAACGCCGCAGGGCCATAATCGCTGCGTCAGCAGACAGACTGTGAACAACTTCCAGGTGTATGGCGCGAACGACTAGACAAGTGAACAGAGCGACGTATCTCTTCTCTCGCCTGCGGCCAACTGCGACTTGAATTGGGCCGAAATAATCAAGTCCGACGAAGGTAAACGGACGTCGGTGATGGGCCAGTCGGGCTTCAGGTAAATTTCCGATTGGCGGCTGGAATGTGACAGTACGACGTATGCGACATAGTTGACATTTAAAGGCAACGGATCGGACAGTTTCTCGTAGGCTGAGTAAGTGATATTGCTGTCGAAGTTCGTTAACGACAGTCTCTGTGTTGGCGTGGGCGGCGCGACGGTGATGGTGCTCCACAAGAAGGCGAACAGAAGGGTGTCTACCGTCGAGGACGACAGGGTGTTTAATGTCCTCGGATACTCCAGAAGCTGCAGCGATGCGGCTGGACAGTCGGAGTAAACCATCATCACCCATTACGGGGGCTCTTTTGGCTAGACGACTGGTACGTGGCAGGTGTTGGCCAGTTTGAGTACGTAGGCGCGCTACTTCATCCGAAAACGAGTCCAGCTGAGACTGTCGGAGAACGTGTACCTCTGCCAGGCGAATGTCGCCTGCGGTCAACACGTCAGACTCTACCAGGGGTGGTGCCTGCGATGAGGCGTTCATGGGCTGAAACATAAAGGTGCACAAACCCCCCTCACATCGTACTAAGTTAGCTACGTCTAAACCCCTTTGACGGAGACTACGCTTACGAAGTAATGTTAAATAGCGATGTGCTACAGCGGTGGCACGCACCAACCTAAACCAAGAGCTAAAACGTCGTGGGTTGGCTGAAATTGGTGCTGCAATGTTCACATCACTAATAAAATTCACTACAAAAGATGGCTTCAATTCGTCTTGGCCAAGGGTCTGGGCAACGTGCGGTTCGCTGGGCCAATCCGAAGAGAGCAGGAATTCAGGGCCTGAGATCCAGCGACATTCTTGAGTTAGCGCCGTGCGTTTCAATCGAGTCGCGTCGTCCGCTACGTTTAAGTGACTGGGCACCCAGTGCCACTCTTTGACATTAGTAGTCTCAAGAATTTCGCCCACTCTGTGTGCAACAAAAGGTTTAAAAGAACGTGCGTCACTGCGAAGCCAACCTAGAACGGTCATGGAGTCAGACCAAAAGACTCTTCGCGATGCCTTTAATCGGTGTGCTTCACAGATCGACGTCGCAAGGCGTGCTGCAATAAGAGCGCCTTGGAGCTCTAAACGTGGTATGGATACTGGTTTTAAAGGCGCTACACGTACTTTACTACAGATTAGTGCGAGTTTCACAGAGCCGTTAGTATAAAGAAATCGCCAGTACGCAACTGCGGCATAAGCAGATTCACTAGAGTCTGCAAATATGTGAAGTTCGCATTTCTCTACTTGAAGCTCGTTCACTGAGTACCAGCGCGGGATCTGCAAGTCGGAGATTGACAATAAATCCTCAAACCAGAGGCTCCACGCGGCAGTATCGCTTTGAGAGAGCTTCTCGTCCCAGTCGAGACCTTTGCGCCATGCATTTTGAAACATAATACGGCCTCTTACAACGATTGGCGCAAGGATGCCGAGTGGGTCGTAAATTCGCATGACGTGCGCTAGCACTTCACGTTTTGTGAACTTTTTGGGCAACTCCTGTTCCGTTACACCGGTATTAAAACCGATAGTATCTCGTCGGGGCCTCCAAATAAGACCTAAAGTGCGAACAGGCGTTGCTAGACTACCTAAGTCTACCCCTAAACTAGCGTTTGCTACAGGCAACTCTAGCAAACTCTCCTTCGGCAACAACGACAGTGCTTCGAGGTCGTTTGAAACCCAACTGCGCATCTCAAAGCCCGCGTTTTTATGGACAGCGTAGATATCAGCAGCTAGGCGTGCCGCCTGCTCTGTCGTATCTAGACTGCCCATATAATCGTCCATGTAATGATCGAGAACGATGGCTTTGGCTGCATCAGGGTAGCTGTCCTGAAATTCGGTGGCATTTTTATTTTTAATGTACAAAGCTGTAAAAGGACTAGACGCGGCACCGAAAATCATTGACGACATCCGGTAGACCTTTATCGGCTCGGTTGGGTTGTCGCGCCACAAAAACCGTTGAGCATCTCGATCTTCAAGTTTAATTTTTATTTGTGGAAACATTTCGCGAATATCAGCGGTTAATGCGACTCTCCCTTCCCGAAACCGCAATAAAATTCCCAGAAGGGGTTGCAATAGGTCTGGGCCCGTCAATAAAAACGAGTTTAGTGAAGAGCCCTGCGACTTTGCCGCAGCGTCATGCACGACACGCAACTTACCTGGTTTGTTCGGATTGACTACGCCAAAGTGAGGCAAGTACCAAACTACTGACTTGGCGTTGTACACTTCCGTGCACAGTTCAGCATAGTCCTTCCGAAGCATGTCGTGTATGTTCTGTCGGTACCTTTGCGCATAGGCAGGGTCTTTGATCATCTTTCTCTCTAGATTTAAAAATCTAGAAAAAGCAAGTTTGTAACTGTCAGGTACTAATAATTTGTCAGACTTCCAAAGCAACCCTACTTGAAACCGACCGTCGTGCAACCGGCTAGCTGAGCGTTCGACAATCTCAACGGCGCGGTCGTCGTTAGCGCAGCGAATTTCATGCTTGGAGATGCCGATAGAGTCGAGTTTATATTGCTCTCGAATTAACAGCTCTAACTCTGAACGATCGCACGATTGCCCGAGCTCGGTTTCGCAAAGGGAAGTGTGGTTGACAAAGTCAACCGGTGCGGTCGTACTACAGCCAAAACCGAATAAAACCCAACCTAGAGCCGTGCGAATAGCGACCGGCTGAGTTTTGCTACCATTTCGTATAGCCTTTGCCACAGTGAGGTACCAGTTATCGATACCGATAATAATAGTAGGCTTTACGTCACCGTAACAAAACTCATCGGCAATGTCGGAAAGGTAAGGGTATTTGGCTACGCTCTGCTGTCGAACACACTGACCGGCAGCACCTAGACCTGCGATTGCCCTAGCCCTGCGAACGAAATGAATCTCGTTTGAGCTGCGACCTTTCACATGAAAATCGACGTACTGCGCCGTCGTCTCCTTTCGTAAGCCACCCACGCAGTCCAAATGAATGGTCTTCTGAGGACCGGTGACACCTAATTTGGCCGCGATTTCTGAGTCAATGAAAGTGGCTGTGGCACCGTCATCTAGTAGGGCGTAGGTGTCTACGCTGCCAGACGGGCCGGACACAGTAACCGCGACTACTTTCAGCAACGGCCTAGGTGAAAACTGTCGCAAATCAGACGGACCGCTGGAGGTCAACGAAGTTGACGTATGTGTGAGCACTTCATCACACTGAGGTTTGGCGCTGTAGGGCGCGGCAGAAGACTCGACAACGACAGGCGCGGCGGCGGGCTCGGCGCGGCGCGCGGCCCGCCAACGATGACGGCTCGTCGTCGTCCTCCACCCCGACATGTGCAGTTGCGGCTCGCTCGAGATTCGGGTTATGCAGCAATACGTGATGACGGAAAGTGCAGCCGTCAATGCTACATTGACTTTTCGCCTTGCAAAAATTTAATCTATGCCAACCTAACTTTAAGCAACGATGACAGACTCTATTCTTTTTGACGAACTGCCATCTGTCATCGATTGACATATGCTTAAATTTATTACAGTCAACCAAACTATGCAATTGACCGCATAAAATGCAGCAAGAAACGTTGTTCGATGCTGCCGTTGAAGGCTGGCTCTTACTTGATGACGCGGACTTAGCGCGCTGGCCTTCAACAACAGCATGAATTTGATCTTTGGGCCGCCTGTTATCTGCGGCGTGCGCCACAGTCGGGACTGCAGACGGCTCAAAAATAACGCCGTACCTTGACTGCAAATCTACTTCGTACTCTAGAAAATCTGCAAAAGTTCTAGTTTACTAACGCCATTGGCATCATGATATGCAGCGTACTGAATCCACCGCGTCCGTAACAGTGGTGTAATTTTAGTAATAAGCGCTTGAAAAAGTTCAGGCGAGCGCAAATAATCTTGCTGCTCGAGCAAACGTACTACTTCTATACAGTTACGGACGCGGCAGGCAAATATAGCGAAATCTTACCTTCACCGCTGACTTTGGGAGCGCGCGCATCGCGGCTACCTCGCGCAGCACACGAGCTCGGGCCGACCGAAGCGCGTCGCCAGCGCGCGCAGCACGGCGCCGGGCTCGCGCGCCGACACCAGCAGCGCGCCCACGGCCGAGCGCGCCGCGCCCTGCAGCGCAGCACCTAGGCGCGCTAGATTCTCGACCGGGCTATAAGCGCTCGCGGTAGAATCGTAAACACGCTTAAAAGTCAACCAGTCTAAATGTGACTTGCCGTCAAATTGAGGCAGTTTTTATGCAAGTTTTATCAGGACGTACAACTTTATTTACATTTGAAATTAAAATATCCAACGATTTTATAAGCTGCGGTACGTCCGATGGGGGCTGCGTCACTTCCGCGGCGGCGGCCGCGGCGGCAGCCACGGGTGGGGCCGCGGAGCCTCCTCCGCAGGGTGGTGCAGCGTTTACTGGGAATTTGCGGGGCGGCGTAAAGCCGGCGGCCTGCACGAGCGGGTCTCGTTCAGGCACGAACATGGCACTATGGAGCTCATCTTGCCCGATTTCAGGGTCTGCAAATCTGAAATCAGAATCATGGCCGAGATTTTCCCCATGTTCACGACGACCTACGCTGTTGTCGACCCAATCTTGAACTGATATGCGGCTGGAAAAAACTGAGCCGCGCCGGCTTTCATCTGCGTCTATAGCAGCGAGCTCTGCGCGCAACTCGGCCTCCGCAGCCTCACGCTCCAAGTCGGCCTGGCGTTGCGCCTGTTGCGCTTCTATGTCGGCAAGGCGGCGCGCGTGATGCGCCTCCGCGGCCAACCGCCTGGCCACCACTGTAGCAGAAGAGCGGGACGTGGCCGCACTCGCGGCCCGGGACCGGGGGTCGCCCGGGGCGCAGTCGCCGACATGGCAACAGGTCCGCTAGATGCGGACGGTTGTACTAGTACCTCCGTAGAAGAGCGGGACGTGGTCGTGCTCGCGGGCCGGGAGGTCGCCGGGGGTGCGGTCGCCGACACGGCGAGAGGGCCGCTAGGTGCGGACGGTTGATCCTCCCTCTCCGCACTCGACGGACCTTCCGGGGCTGCAGCGAGCTTCTTAGCGCTAGCGCGCGTTTCTACGACCATTTTTACTCACCAAATAGATTTTATTCGTGTGTACTCCCCTGTTTCTTCGTCCGAAAAAAGGGCTTGTTGATTCACTAGTTCACTCACTTTAGCTGAAGGACCAAATGTTACGGTCTGGTGCCTTAAGGGCTAAAACTGGGCCTTAAGGGTCTGCGAGCCTACTAATGCAAAACACGTGTTAACTCGTACGTATCTTTAATTAGACTGTCAAATAGAACATACAAAATTATTCAAATTGGTAAAAAGTATAAAAACATAAATTCACTTAAAAAAGGTTGTGCCTTCGGCACACTTAGTGTATTTCCCGTTTACAAAATTGTCTCGAAATCGCGTTCGGTTAAAAACTCAATTTGTTATGGAAACACGGACAGCGCTCCAGCGGAAAGTTTGCTCAACAACTTTTTTCGTCCGCGCACCGTAACGAAAACGGTGAAACGCGACACGACCCGCACCGTGGACATTTGCGGCTACGTAATCGATCGACGATCGAACAGATTGAACGCTCGATTTACGTCTTCGAAGTAAACGAATGTTTTGCAATGCGAAAAACGCCACACTAGAGCAACAGGTCTAGTAACTATTAAGTCTTGGAACATCGACTTCGCGGGCCTGCACTGCAAAAAAAAACATTTTAAGACATTTTGAATTGAATTGGAATTTGAATTAAAAAAAAATATTTAAGTATATTTAAATTTCTTTCAGCTAATCCTGGACTCTGGGGTTATAGGTGCATATGTTCCAATCCGTCACAATCCATGGTCATCTAACTTTCAACAAAGATGCACGTCGCGATAGTTAATAAAAAAAACAATAAAGAGA
>NC_133478.1:857274-1012509 GCF_025370935.1 Choristoneura fumiferana | reverse complement strand
ACTGGGATGATGATGTACATGCTTAAATATGTACAGTCACGACACAGTATAAAACCAAGTTTAAACTTTTCAACATTTTTACATTAGGTTATTAATTGTATCACTATGTCTCGCCATATGGTATACAAATATAACTACAGCTTTACATGCATCATAATCATATCAAAAATTCCGGATGTGGCCTGTAATAAGAGCAAAAAAATTAAAAAACATAACCCTCCTTCGGGCAGTCGGGTAAAAACATAGATCGTCCTCGTCAAACTGAACAACATTAGTTCAGCGACTTTTAAAAAAAATGGAGTCTTTGAAATTCCCCTTTTTCATACAAATTAAAAATAATTGAGTTTTTAAATTTTCCCTCTTTAGTAAATTTAATAGTAGGTAGGTATTATAAATATACGCCATTCTAGAACACAACTGACGTCGCCTGTCACGCTACAAACATCAAGCATTTTGCTTTACGCTTCTTCGAATAAACTTAAAAGTGAAATAAAAATTTAAAAACTAAGTAAGTAGTTTTAAAAGTCGCTGAACTAATGTTGTTCAGTTTGACGTGTATGATCTATGTTTTAATTATTTGCTCTTATTACAGGCAAAGTACATTTTCTATGTGACTAAATACGAACTGTCCGCGGACATCTTGCCGGTCAATATTGCTATTATGCACCCCGATTGTACATATTACCCAACAGGGGTGCGCTACATAGGGTGCCCTGACTCAATTAAAAGCGCAACGAGGGTGCAGCTAAAGCCCCGCGTATTAATGCGAACGATACTCTGATCGCTTGAAGTTTCAATTTTAACGATACAATTTGTCGAAAGAACACGTAATGTGTGACAAAATTTGGCCCACTCTATATACAAAATTACCTATTTTTGCATACATTTGAGGGCCAGATTTTTTGTCTATTATGTCAAATAGGTAAGGAATGCTAATTGTATTTGTCATGCAAAATAATAAGTTGCAACTGAAGATGTAAATTATTTCGAGTTCGGTTTATCATTTAGCCATGTTAAATGGATATAAGGTATATTCTATCATGTTGCTAACGTAACGTAACGTAGTAAAAAAATTATGAACAACATCAATTTAATGTTTTTAAAACATCTTTATGACGTCTTCAGTTATGTTACTACGACAGCTTCACTGGCCAGAATTTTAAATAATAAATTTAAATTACAGTTTACAGCGGAAAATCCAATCCGCTTAGGTTAGGTAGGGACTACCTGAGTTCTAATGCTCGAGAAGTTACAATAACTATAAAAACAATGGACTTAAATTTCTAAAGACAGATTCCCTTTAGAATAAACTGTAGGTTTATGGTAGCATGTTTTTTAATCTTATGACACTGGCCTAACCAATCCGTTTAGCCATAAGTACCTTAATACGACAATAGCTATAGAAACAATACACTGAAAATTCCAAGCCAGCTTTCTTTTTAGATAAGCCGCAAGTTTGTGGTAGCAAATTACGAAATTCTATTACTATCTATTACAGACAGGGATTAAAGTTAGGGTTGCTTTGGCAGCTATTGTCTTTGTTTTGTCAGTTGCAGGTATCTAGGCAGTTTTTGAATGCAGAAGACAATTGTAACGGGAAGGCGATAAGTTAATTAATAGAATGCAAATAGCGTGGTATTGAAATGGTACTATTAACTTGTGAGCCTACACTCTGAGGATTACTAGAATGTTCCTGGCCACCCAAGAAGGCGGTTCTAAGCACATATAGAGTTACTTCCAACCAAACTTTGTTTCATGGAAAAGTACATGAAGGAGTTATTTTGTTACCAACAAAAAATCCTGAATAATAAAAGCTTCCGGTTTTCTGTACTTTTCCATGTATCCATACGGTACATAGGTACATATGTTTCTAAAAAAGGTGGTTGGTATATACCTCATTTCAAACTTCACGATGACAGTCTAGACTTGTCATTGTTTAAGTTTGTCTCACATTTTGCGTTCGAAGTGTCATCATCATCATCAACGGGAGACGTCCCATAGGGTTTTTCTGAACCGGTGGTAGATTTTTTTATGACATGCATAAGTGCTTGTTAGAGCCTAAATTGAATAAAGATATTTTGACTTTGACTTTGGATGTTTGCATGGGAATATACCGTGTGGGCCAAGAGCAAATAATTAAGACATAATTAGATCGTACTCGTCGAATGCCCGGTTCACATTATTCTAGTAAAATCTTGCCATTATTAGCGGTACATTGCGGGGCAAACTGGCGTAACTGCAAAAGCACCACCAAAGCATTTGCCTCAATATTATGCTTAAGTTCTCTCTAATCGTCGTAGCTGTATCATTTACCGTTCAAAAGACTTTTTTATTTTGCATATCTGCATAAGGTAGGGAATTATATTCTCACTAATTGAAACAAGTAAGTGCAATATATGACAGTTAGTGGGATTTTTTTTTATATAAAATGCAAAAGTGGTGGACGTAACGTAACAGAAGTCTTTTAGTCAGATTAATGTTGATGATATTTACAACATTTCATTCGCTTGCGTTTTGCAGGTTTGATTGAATATAAACTTTATTGCGTTTATTTAAAGGTTTTATTATTATAGATCTTGGTACGTACGTAAACTGATGATGAAAGTTCCAAAAGAAGCTGAAGTTTCTTCATTATAATACGATGTTCAATGCGTTTTAAAAAAATTAGATTGATTTTGAGTAGGTAACAAGATTGAGTTACTAGTATAGTAGATTAGAAAACTTACTGCATATAAGTTTCACAAAGTGATGATAAAAGTGTCAATAATTAAAGTTAACAGAATATGTTTAATTGTTTATGTAACTAATAAAAATTCTACAAGTTTAGACTGATTTTTATTATAACTTTTGTACAAGTAACAAAAAAAAGTTCTTACAGAGCGGTGTATTGGTTTTAAATAAATAAATATATTCGGTACATAAATAAACGGTATACTGATTTATAAAACAAGAGGAGAGGACTCCAAAAGCTTTGCTAATTCTTAAGTAAAGACAAAATTTACGAAACTACAACAAAAATTAACCGGACTTAAACCGAATTACCGTTGCCTGGAAAATTATCAATTGCTAGTTACGACAGTTGGCGGGGGGAGGGACGATGTGATAGATAGGTACGCTAACTCGAGCAAAGTATTGTTTAGAAGTGTTCTACTTTTCTAATTGGATTAGGTTATGTCTGTATTTGGTATTATTTTGACGACCAGATGGCCTAGAGGTTAGAGAACCTGACTACGAAGCTTGAGGTCCCGGGTTCGATTCCCGTGTCGGGGCAGATATTTGTATGAAAAATACGAATGTTTGTTCTCGGGTCTTGGGTGTTTACTATGTATTTAAGTATGTATCTATCTATATAGTTATATTTATCCGTTGCTAAGCACCCATAACACAAGCTTTGCTAAGCTTACTTTGGGACTAGGTCAATTGGTGTGAATTGTCCCGTGATATTTCTTTATTTATTTATTGAGAGAAAGCCGCGATCTAGCGATCGATGTTGAGTACCATAGTTATTTATACAGAGCACGCAATTGGGGGACGCAACTCGGCCGGGCGCAAATGCGAGGGTTGCATACACCCTTATGTAATGAACTATGTGCGAGAAAGAGAACGGAGTTTAGTTTAATCGATGACGAAATAATTTTGCAAGCCTCAAGCCTCAGCGATTGTATAGTTTAGTTTTAGGGCTTTTAAAAGAGTATGTCTATTTCATCAAATTTATGTCCGTTTAAATAAGTTCCTGTCAAAAATGTGGGTAAACACTTTTTTAACCCCGACGGAAAAAGAGGGGTGTTATAAGTTTGACCGCTATGTCTGTCTGTGTGTCTGTCTGTCTGTGGCACCGTAGCTCTTAAATGGGTGGACCGATTTGAATGTGGTTTTTAGGGTTCCTTACCTCAAAAGGAAAAAAACGGAACCCTTACAGGATCACTTTTTGTCCGTCTGTCTGTCTGTCTGTCAAGACCCTATTTCTCGGGAACGCGTGGCATCAAGCTGAAATTTATATCAAATACTGAGGTCTACTGTCCCTTGGAGCTGACTTCTAAGTCAAAACTTCTGAGCCAACGTAATCAAAAGATGCAGCCGTATATGCTGCATATTTCCGCAAATTTTCGAAACTCGCAAGGGCATCAAAACCTACAGGGTACTTTCCGTGAACTCAGAATCTTGAAATTTGGTATAAAGGTAGCTATTATAACTCTAACTTAAATCACTCGGAAAAAGCGAGAAATATCTTCAAGACACGATTCCTATTTACTTACATACCTATAAATGTTTACGGAACCCTCGGTTCGCGAGTCCGACTCGCACTTGCCATGAAAGCAGGTTTTCTAGCGATGATTCTTGGACATGTTTTATCAAAATCGACTCAGCCGTTTTTGAGATATTGAACTTTGAAGTGACAATGGTTATTAGTTGATTAGTTAACATTAGAAAAAAAATTGAAAAACATGTAAGGAACTATACCTCATTTTTTTGCATTAGAAAGAATTTTTATTGAAAAACACGTTTGAAAAATAAGCCGCAGCAAACATGTAACAAATAGCAAGGAAATTATGATAATTACATTCTTTTGGTATCGTAAGTACCTAATAGTAAGTCAAGATGTTGTTTTTTTAAATATAATGGCCCCTAAGTTGGCAGATAATTTCTTGTGCCCCCCCCAGCATGTTGGCAACACCAAGCAAATATAGGAAAGTTGTTCTTTTTACCCATTCATTCAGTTCCGCATCCACGGTGTAATTAAAGTCTCACACACTCTCTCTCTCTCCGTTCATCTATGAAAACGTGTAATTGTGCTATCAAAGAAATAAAAATCTATTTTATTAGAATCAGTGATTTTATTATATAATTAGGGAAACAAGAAGACGCTTGAAAACGCTTTTTAATAAAAATACTCGTCAAGATTGTTTATACTTACCCTTTTTCTAATGCTAAAAAAACGAAGTATAGAAAGTGACAGTCTCATTCATTGGGTTGTTAGTTACGTACGGCTCGCTAACGTTTGACGAATTTTAAGATGCGAAGAATTTTAATTAAGATGTAGAGGTTCCTTTTCATGACAATTAGGTACTTATTTTTTAGAATTTTTATTTTTCTTTGAAGTTGAGGTAAGTTCATAATACTCAATTTGTTGATTATTAAAGATTATTATTTAAAATTGAGATTTGAGACTGACTATTGTAACATTTTTGCCAATAATTGAATTGCAGAGGGCAATTTCAGTGATTCATATTTTATTACACTTCTATAAAACTATTCTCAACGTTTTACTTAACGCACAACAAGCATTTAACACATTATTCCTCCAGTACCGAAAGTATCAAATTTCCCGGTATTTACGGAAATACAAATTCGATTTCAGTACCGGTACCGCAAACCCTAGTAATGGCCCACGGGCACGTATCTGAATATAGAAAATTGAAATATCGATAACTAAAATATCGACGGTCAAATATCGAACCCATTGCAACCTAACCTACCCGACTTTCGATATTTTGACCGTCGACTTTTTAACTTCTTTTTTTTTTTTTTTTTATTCGACTGGATGGCAAACGAGCAAGTGGGTCTCCTGATGGTAAGAGATCACCACCGCCCATAGCCAACTGCAACACCAGGGTATTGCAGATGCGTTGCCAACCTAGAGGCCTAAGATGGAATACCTCAAGTGCCAGTTATTTCACCGGCTGTCTTACTCTCCACGCCGAAACACAACAGTGCAAGCACTGTACACATTAGATACATTATCGATATTCAGATACGCCCCCTGACCAACATTATGAATTGCGACATTTGAGGTTATTAGGATGATGGACCTTGGGTTAGTAGCAAACAAAACAGTAGTGACAAAGAAAAGGGTTAACAAATGGTCGGCGTTAACAAAGGTTGTTAGATGATGTCGAGTCAGACGTAGACAATGCGGAGGTTAGGCGGGCTGGTGCAGGTGCTGCAATAAACACGCGCCGCTCCCGTCTGTGGCTCCCGTTACCTCGTGCGGGAGCTCCCAGCACGCGCCAACGAACGGGCTTTTCTAGATTTTAGTAACTTTTTCGTAAACTTACTAAATCATGTTGAGTAAAAAATACAACCGAATTGATAACCTCCATTTTTGAAGGCGGTTTAAAATCGGCCAAATATGGCCTACCAGCGTCAACTTGACTGTCATTTGTATTAGTCGTGTCTTTCAACCTTAAACTTCGAATTTGGCCGCGAATTAATTTAATTGGAAGTTGTTAAAAATTGATAGATCACTTTATATTATGACCGTACGCGAGGTCATGAGGTCACGCACACAAGAAAATTTCATGTAATGACAGCGGAATTTTGACATTTACTCATTCATTACTGACGACCGGATAACCAAGTGGTCAGAGAACCTGACTACGAAGCTTGAGGCCCCGGGTTTGATCCCCGGCTGGGACAGATATTTGTATGAATAATACGAATTTTTGCTCTCGCATCTTGAACGTTGTATTTGTCTATCCGTTGCCTAGTATCCGTAATACAAGCTTTGCCTAGTATGGGAATAGGTCAATTAGTGTCAATTGGCCCATGATATTTATATTTATTATTTTTCTTTAATGCAATCAGTTGTTCTAGTGCTCATATTGATATTAATTTATTTTGTCAGCATGGGTATAATTAGGTGACAAACAAAACAAGAGAGCAAACTACGATGAGTGTATCGGCGTACGAAATCATTTGGAGTGAACTGGCATTAGATCACATAAGATAGGATATTTTGATTAAAATGATTAAATTATAGATTGCTGTGTGTATTCTTTCACTTCAACTCTCACACTACCTTTACCTACTTACACTACTTCGTGTGGGTGCTACTTCTACAGGTTATAAATTTGTAGCAAATGTAGCAATTGAACAAATACTGCAGGGCTACTACGAAATTCGAAACTCGAAGTTCGCATCGTACCGTCCCTCTCGCTCTCGTATTAAATAGTATAAGTGTCAGAGGGAGCGCACGACACGAACTTCGAGTTTCGTAGTAGCCCTGCTGTAGTTGGTAAAGGTATATTAACAGCTATTAGTTTCGTTTGAGCAAACCCGTCTCCTTGTCTAGCTCGCATCATTACCAAACAAACGAAAAAACTCTTTGAACGGATCCATTAGGTAATTTACGACTTCGAATTATGTATTTTCATTTTAGCATCACCACTGCAGCACGGCCGGATCCGTTACCGCTGAGGCTACAGGTACTCAAACTTTTCCCCCACTCAGCAGGCCCCACCCCCGACGACAGGTTATACCCCTGGCTGTCAAGCCGGCCACTACAGACACTCTTCGACACTTCTCGTTGACAGTCGCACCGCTTGCTCGACTCGAAGCCTATCCCGCTGTTCATTTTTATACCAGTGACCATGTCGTTGCCGCTATGGACGCCGTATATGCATTGCGAGGCGGTGGACCTCAGCAAAACGCATATCAAACAGGAACCAGTGTCGCCGCCGCCGGATGAACAACAGAGCCCGTACGATCAGCACAGCCCGGACTACACTTCGTCATTCTCGGCAGCCGCTAGCCCATGGCAGTATTTATCGTATCTGGAGCCCTGCTACGTAATGAACCAAGACGCAATACAAAGTCAGCAGGACCAGAGCAGATACGCGCAGTATCAATGCGCAGAATCAACGTCGACGACGCAGGTCTATCGATATCCCATACCGGCATCTCAAATATCGCCGACGTCTGGTGGCAACTGCTCTCGCTGCGTCGACGCTGTGTACCGCCAGCCAGCGATGCTCTCTCCGCCGGAATCTCCTCCAGCGGAAAAATTACTCAAAGCAGATACGCTGGAGAACGACGAAGAGTTCTTGGCGTTTGAGCGCAACGCCATGCGTGCAATGGCGCTTAAAAATGGAGGTTCGCTGCTGGGGAACAACCCAAGGATGCGCCGCACAGTCCAGTCCACTAACCAGAACGCCGCTGACGACGCTTACAAGACGCAGCGGCGGCGTAATAACATTGCGGCCAAGCAAAGCCGAGATCGGAGGAAGCTGAGGGAGATTCACCTGGCTCTAAAGGTGACCTACCTCACCAACACAGTCGCAAAGCTGACAGCTCAGCTGGCCGGCCGCTACTGTGGGGGTTGCCAACAGCCTCTTGGATCTCCCAAATAGTAGTTAGCATAGCACATACCTAGTTATATATAGGTTTTTTTTAAGTTTAGTTAAGTAAAAACGTAAATATTAGTGTGTAAATACCATATAGGTCTAAAACTTTTTAAATATTTAGGTACTTTCAGTTTTAAAGTGTAGTTGTGCAATCTTTAGTCTGTTAAAATATTTACGAAATTTTTATTTAATATTGAATTATTACGTACAAAGTAAATATTTAGTTGGATCCTAGATTTTTAGTATTAAGTAGTTCTAAGTTTTTGCAATTCTTGACAAAGTAAAGATAATATTTTTTTATATAAAAATTGTATTTTTTATCATTTAGTAGTTCTAAGATTTTGCAATTGTTTACAACTTATAGATATTAATTAATTAAACACAGAGTTAAACTAACAAGCATTTCATTCATTTCATTTAAAAATATTATATTACTACAACCATCAGAATATATAATTTATATTATAGTTGGGTACTTAGGGATATATTTAGGATAGATGTGGATGTAACTGGGGACATAACGGCTATCGCATATTGCTCTCTGTCAATGACCAGCTTTTACGAGTATTTAAATCCCGTCACGCGTCCCAGAGACTAGGTACATTAGTCCCTAACTTTTTTATCTGGTAGATTACCAGTGCCCTTAGTGTAAGTTTTCGGTTACAAAATACGTCTCGATCGCGTTCTCAATTTGTATGGAAACACGAACATCGCAAACGTTCCGCTAGAGGCGCTGTACGTGCTTCCATATAAATTGAGATTTTAACGCGAACGCGATCGAGACGTATTTTGTAACCGAAAACTTACACTAAGGGTACAGTAGTCTCTAGGACATTTCCCGCACAATAGTACATTGTGTCTTAAGGGCGGTAAATAAGGAATTACGAACGAGTCTATTAGAAGCCCGAAGTCGAAGACTGAGGGCTTTAATGAGTCGATGTTCATAATTCTAGTACCGCCCGTGCGACATACAATGTTTTTCATCACATTTGCGAGTAAAAAAAAAGACAAAATATAATTGTTCCAAACATTGGCGATAACTTAGGCTGCGCCCTTGGTAGCGCCGCCCTCCCCCTCCCGCAGCACGCGCCGCAACGTGCGTGTGCGTGTGAGCCTGCTGCAGCGCGCGCAGCACCATCAGTACGGGCACTGATCCATTTACCGACCTTAGGCTTCATGACAAGAAAATTTGTACGCGCAATGACTCATTTACCGACCACGGGTTTCATGACAAGCACATTAAGGTCGAGGGTTTTATTTGGGGGGTTGCAACCAAGGTAGCCTGCATGTTTCGACACTGTTTACGAGCAAGTGTGATGAACAAAAAGGTTAGGGACTAATGTGTAGTCTCTGGGACACGTGACGGGTTATTTTTTTGTGGGGTTTTGTCTATGTTTTTATTAATGTGCATACTTCCGTGGCCATTTTGTCAATCTCACGTCTGATTTAATTCTTAGTTTTGTATCGATACTTGTTAAATCAATTTAAGTATAATCGGTTGACTTCGCACTTTATCTAAGTAACAAGACTCGAATCATTTGTTGTACTATTAATTACTCTGTGGTTTAAGGCTTTTCGACAGATCCTCATTTTAAAAGTTTGGAGTATCTTATAGATAATCATCAGTTTGCAGTATTGATTCAGTGGAATTCGATCTAAAAACCGTGTTGGCGGATAGATGTAGAAATGGTTCAAGTATTTTCAGGCGTTCAGACGAAGTAGTAGGTACAGGCGAAGCTTTTTTGGATTTTTTCCCCTCATTAAAATAACATTTTGTTCGTCAGTATTTCTTACTTTAATAGGTGGTTCATATATCCATGACTTTTTGCTTTCGCTTGATAATAGATCGAAAAGCTTTTGCAGATCTTAACCCAAGCTTACAAGAATCTAACTACCTATATCTGGCGTACTTTCATCATTACTTTGGAAAAGCTCGGTTCAGCCATTTTTAAGATTGAACTTTGAAATGACAATGTCGGAGGTTATCAACTTTTCCAAGTTGGTGAGATTATTTCCTATTGAGGTAAGTAAAAACGGAACTCTAAAAATAATTTCGCTAAAATAATGGACCAACTGAAACAATTTAAACACACTATTTTTGTTGCTTTAGAATTAAAACTTTCTACTTCACACAACTGAATCACAATAGACATAAGGGTTATTTTAGGGAGGTGCTTGGTTTCATCGATGTTAAGAACCCTTTGTTGCTTCCAAGGGTACAAACAGACGAGCAGGCAAACAGACAAGAAAGGATTACCGCTTTTCTGTTTTCTTGGCGTTATAAAACCCAAGCTTACAAGAATCTAACTGTATCTGCCGTATTCTCGTCATCTCAGTGTGGTTTTTTTCGATCCTAAAACAGTACCTGAAGTATGAAGATATGATAATAATATATTATATAATGCACCTATTGCTAAATTCAATTAACTAAATTTTATACAATGCAATATAAATATTCTTTACTAGCTTTTGCCCGCGGCTCCGCCCGTGTGGTATTCGGTTATCGAGCGCTGTTCCCTGTGCATTTTTCCGGGATATAAAGTAGCCTATATCACTCTCGGGCCCATAAACTATTTCTATGCCAAAAATCACGTCGATCCGTCGCTCCGTTACGGTGTGAAAGATGGACAAACACACAAACATACAAACACACTTTCGCATTTATAATATTAGTATGAAAGTATGGATATGGATTTCACACCACAAATCAGTATGAACAATCTATATATTACACAAACGTATTTATAATTTTAATTAAGTAGGGCAGAAGTAGGTACCGTTTGAGGCTACTGTACCGTATATGGCCATTTATTGTTTAAATATACGTTTGAAAAAAAATATAGTAATAAATCATTACAAACTTTATTCGTTTCAGTATAAACTTTTGAAAACTCACTAAACATTTTATTTTGATACTATAAATTTTTATATATGACTTCAAAAGTCAACTGGCCAAAAACGGGCTTAAGGTGGCCAAACCCGGTACTTCTGCTTCTGCCCTACCTATTATGAATAATTTGTAACTTTTATATTGTTTTAGATTTTTACGTTATTTCACATACTTTCATAATACCTTTTTGTTCTGTTAAGGTTAGATAATTATTTTTAATTTTAATTTATGCTAGCTCTTTTAGCCTGCGACACAGAGTTCTGTAGTAATAGTAACCTTAGTGTAGGTAGGCTCATGTGTGGCATAGACTTATTTAAAACTTTTGAATCTCTTGTTATCTTGTACTGCAAATTATTGAATAATAAACTAAAGTGACTACTGAAGTCCAGAGTAGTTTTAAATGAACTAAAAGAATTTCTTTGCTCACCCGCGACCTCATGATAGCTATGTTTATGCAAGATATGATTCTAATGGGTGATAGATGGGTTTTTGTGATTTATGCGTGTTCTTACAATGGAGGCGGAGGAACTGCCTGAACACGCATATATTGCAAAACCGGCCAAGAGCGTGTCGGACACGCCCAAAATAGGGTTCCGTAGCCATTACGAAAAAATTAAGCAATATTTTTCTAAGGATTTCGTATTTTGTACGGAATATTTCAGGTTAGCATATTTTATACCTTAGGCTGCTATTTACTCATAAACTACTAATAATTCTCAAGAAAACTTAACCGTTATAGTTTTCCTTGTAAGTTTGATATAAGTAATTACTACCATTCTGATTTTTTTTTAATTTTTCTACCCACCGGTGTAGATTTTAGAGGGGACGACGACGCTCGATATAATTGAAAACAAATCACTGAATCGAAAATCGTTTTAGCAACCCTTTAAAGATTTTAAAAGGCCTATCCAACGATACCCCCACACTACAAGGTTGGATGAGAAAAAAAAACCCACTTTACGTCTATGGGAGGTACTCTAAAAAAAAATTTGTAGAATTTTTTAATGTACCATTTTGTCGGCATAGTTTACATATATATTCGTGCAAAATTACAGCTTTCTAGCATTGATAGTCTCTGAGCAAAGCCGCGGACGGACAGACAGACAGACAGACATGGCGAAACTATAAGGGTTCCGTTTTTGCCATTTTGGCTACGGAACCCTAAAAACGTAGCTATCATAAGGTCGCGAGTGAGCAAAGAAATTCTTTTAGTTCATTGATATGGACCTCCGCAAAGTGACGCCCGATTCAATAGAATTGATTTAGTAAGATAGGTACCTACCTACATAACCGATTTTATAATAGGTACTAGTTTTTAAGTACCTACCTAATGCCTATTTGCTAAGGCGTTTGCGTAGAAAAAAAGTGACGATCTTTACCAGTGCCCTTAGTGTAAGTTTTCGGTTACAAAATACGTCTCGATCGCGTTCGCGTCAATTTATATGGAAACACGAACAGCGCCTCTAGCGGAACATTTGCGATGTTCGTGTTTCCATACAAATTGAGATTTTGACGCGAACGCGATCGAGACGTATTTTGTAACCGAAAATTTACACTAAGGGTACAGACTTATCCTTCGGTTGTGTTTTTCGAGAGAACGTACATATGTATACCTAGTATTACCTAGTAGGTAGTAGCAGTAGTAGCTGTTAATGACCCAAATAATTAAAATAAATAAATATAAGTAAACTATACTTTTTGTGTGTTCGTTGGTTATTAATATGTACAGTAGGTATACAAAAATAAATCTACAATTTCAAGTAGACCGTCACTTCTGGGACCGGAACAACTTATTTTCCATTCAAAGCCACAAGTAAATTACCCACGGTTAGCGGGACCCATTATCAATCTCACTTCATACATCATTTGCGCACGTCTTTATACTGCCCCGTAATAGCGTGTCCACAAAGGGTTGAGACCACCGTGACGTCATTGATCCAAGATGGCAGCCGGAAGCGTCCACAATTAAATTGAACTGTCATTGACAGTTGCGGCTTGTTGACGCTCCGATGACTTTTGTGAACTGGACGACGGCGAACGGCGAGGGCGGACATTAGGACGATGCTGAGGGACGATGGCATAATTTGTGCTATTTGCTGGCCATCTGTCATTATTCAGTAATATCACTAGCTAGCTATCAGTACCTAGTTACTTTTTGTAAGATGCTTCGGATTTATGAAATTTGTGGTAGGTAGGTATTAATTTAATATAAAGTTACATATTTAACCTCTAATTACACCAATCGAATTAGTCTCAAACTAAGCAAATCTTGTACTATGGTATGGGTGCTAGCTAGTGCTAGGCAACGGATAAATATAGGTTATTATTACTTATTTTGCAGATAAGTATAAGCCTACGTAAATATAATATCCATTCCATTAATAAATAGGCGGGATAAGTGTGACTACATAGATAGAAAGACCTGTGTTACGGGAACTAGGCAAAGAATACACATACTTACTCAAAATATGATTATTCCGAAAATTATTAAAATCTCGTAAGTAACTTACCTACTTATATCTTAATTTATTTATTTAGGCAATCTAGTTTTAGTTTTTAACGCAGTGATAACCTTAGATTAATGAATGCGACGAATAAACAGCTGCTTTTGTGTTTTAATTGCCAATTGAACTAAAAACAAACAGCGTTAATCTATTAGCGAAATCCATTAGGCAAAGGTGCCTACCGCGCTGGTTGTACAGCTTACTTAGGTATATCGTTATTGATGCGTTTTTCGCAACTAGTCTACAATATTCAATTATTTTGATAAGTGTAGCGCTAGGAAATATACTTTACGTACCTAATGATAGTTTTCGCCCATTCCATGTTAAGGAATAATTTACATAAAAAGATTTAGTTCCAAAACTAAAGGAAACTTGTACCTTGTTACCTTTCGTGAGCCCCTGCAATCCCCGTCCCCGTGTTCCTGACACTTTCAGATAATTGAAATATTTGGAGCTGCATACATCTAGGTATATAGTTTTAATCGTTGCCTGCTTTACGTCATAATTCCTTTAATTTAATTTTACCATAATATAACGTTTAAATTAAATTGAAACGTGTACTTAACATATCATCGAATTATATGTAATTGATTCATAACCCAAAGTAAAAAAAAAAACCCGATGCATTTATAATGATGTTGTATCGCTTGATAAGAAAAATCTCATGAACTTTAACTACAAGAACATTACGGCACGTTACAGTGCAATCGATACCTAAAATCCTACAGAGCATAAATTTGTAGCAAATCTTGCTGTTGAACAAATACTAGAATATCTGCGTAGTGTTGTTGTAGCCTTGTAGGTAAAGGGATATTTAAAAGAGCTATTACTTTTGAACCAACCCATGTGCATTGTATAGCCCACATCATTAACAAACGAACTAAGAAAACCCGTTGAATTGAACGGATCCATTGATTTTCGACTTCGATCTATTTTCATTTTTGCATCAACAACCCAGTGCGGCCGGTCCCGTTAGCGCTACGACTGCAGGTACCCCCCACTCTGTATGCCCCGCCCCCGACGTTGGGTTATAACTACCCCTGGCTGTCTCTGTCATGCCTGTCATTACAGTCCCTTATCGATACCGCTCGTTGACAGTCGCGCCGATTGCTCGACTCGAAGCCTATCCCGCTGTTCATTTTTATATTAGTGACCATGTCGTTGCCGCTATGGACGCCTTATGCCGAATGCGAGGTGCTTGATTTAACAAAGCCGCATATCAAGAAGGAACGAGTGTCGCCGCCGCCGGTGGTACAACAGAGCCCGTACCATCAGCACAGCCCGGACTACGCATCGTTCGCGGCCGCCGCCAGCCCAAGGCACTATATACCGTATATGCACGCCAGCCCCGTGTATGGGACGAGCCAAGCCGCAACACGAAATCAGCAAGAGGAGAGCCGATACCCGCAGAACCACTGTTCCAGCTTGGACATGGTTCATCAACCAAGCACATCGACGCAGTACTACCGGTACCCCACACCGGCGCCTCAAATATCGCCTCCGTCCAGTGGCAACTACTCCAACTGCGACGACGCCGTGTACCCCAAGGCAGCGACGCTGTCTCCGCCGGAGTCCCCTCCAGCGGACAAACTACTAAAACCAGACGCGCTGGAGGACAATGAGGACTTTTTGGCGTTCGAGCGCAACGCCATGCGTGCAATGGCGCTAAAAAATGGAGGTTCGTTGCTGGGGAACAACCCGAGGATGCGTCGCACAGTGCACTCGACAAGTCAGAACGCCGCTGACGACGCCTACAAAACGCAGCGGCAGCGGAACAACTTTGCGGCCAAGCAAAGTAGAGATAGGAGGAAGCTGAGGGAGATCCACCTGGCTCTGAAGGTGACGTACCTGTCCAACACAGTCGCAAAGCTGAAGGCTCAGCTGGCTGGCCGTTACTGTGGGGGTTGCCAACGGCCTTGTGGATCTCTTAAATAGTAGCACGTTTTATTAAGTGTTTTAATTTTAGTTAAGAAATGTAAATATTAACGTGTAAATACTAGTTAGTTAAGCCGTGGTGGCCTAATGGTTTAACCTATCGCCTCTCAAGCAGAGGGTCGTGGGTTCGACCCCCGGCTCGCACCTCTGAGTTTTTCGAAATTCATGTGCGGAATTACATTTGAAATTTACCACGAGCTTTGCGGTGAAGGAAAACATCGTGAGGAAACCTGCACAAACCAGCGAAGTGATTCAATGGTGCGTGCGAAGTTCCCAATCCGCACTGGGCCCGCGTGGGAACTATGGCCCAAGCCCTCTTGTTCTGAGAGGAGGCCTGTGCCCAGCAGTGGGACGTATATAGGCTGGGATGATGATGATGACTAGTTACTTATAGACCTAAACCTTTGTAAATATTATTTTAATATTTTAAGTTAGTTGTGCAATTTTTAGCCTATTAAGAAATTGTGGCAATTTGTATATAATTGTGTTCCTAGATTTATTGTTCTATATATTTGAGTTATATTTTTCATAATTTGGTATTGAGTGCATATTACGTTTGTGCAATTTTTTACATTTATAAGCCTTACACTTTGTAAATAATTAATTTTAATATTTTAAGTTAGTTTTGCAATCTTAAGTTTGTTAAGAAATTTTGGAAATTCGTGTTTAATTATGAGTAAGTTGGTTTTTAAAAAGTAAATATTTATGTGTTCCTAGATTTATTGTTCAATATGTTTAAGTTATATTTTTAATAATTTAGTATTAAGTAAATATTACAAAATTTGTGCAATTTTTTACAACAAATACCTGGATATCGATTACTTCATTAAACATACTATTAAGCCAAAAAACATTTCATTTCGTTTAGAATAGTTTTTTAAATCAACAGAAAATGTGCTTATTAAAACAGATGAGACTAGAATTCAGAATTTAAGTTTCCGCACACGAGGTGATTAAGTAATGAGTAATGTAATAGATAATTATCCATATAATTAGGTAGGCAGGGTTATTTTAAAATAAGAAGTTCTGTAGAACCATAAACTAAGACATCTGTACAACATGCGCGCGGGCTCGAATACTTTCCCGCTCGCACAGTAACCTATCTCGCTCGGCGGCCCGATACACCCGAGCGCCTACGAAGGCTGCATTCGGAACCAATAAAAGGCGCTGCGCGGACGAGAGTGGATCATTCAGCTAGTGGTCTAGCTTGAGAGACGGCCTCTGCTATCCTCAAGTAAAACCAACAAGTGGGTACGGGGTGAGACGGCCTCTGCTGTCCATTCCATAAACTCACAGTTGTATGCCTATACTTTAGCTAGGTTATTTAAGTAAAAGTAAGCCCTAAACCTGTTTTGTAAGTTTTCCTGAATAAACTTTCTGAACTGTCTTCCTGGCGCTTCATTCACCCTACAATCTGGCGCCCAACGTAAATAACGTAAATTACTAGACGCCACCCTACAATCTGGCGCCCAACGTAAATAACGTAAATTACTAGACGCCACCCTACAATCTGGCGCCCAACGTAAATAACGTAAATTACTAGACGCCACCCTACAATCTGGCGCCCAACGTAAATAACGTAAATTACTAGACGCCACCCGCCACCCTACAATCTGGCGCCCAACGTAAATTACGTAAATGACTAGACGTAAATCAAAAGAACTTAAACAAGAAGATAGCCAAGAAGAAACACATCAGATGGCGATTCAATATACTCCTGAACAGTTTGAAGAGCTATTAAGTCGATTTCCCTTACATTCGACAACAAACAAAACGGATGCCAGCAGTTACGCCATTGGAGCAGCTTTAGTGCAGGGGGAGGGAGAGAGAGAACATCCTATTGAATATGCTAGTAGGCTACTTACTCCAGCTGAACGCAATTACACAGTGACAGAAAGTGGATTTTCTGCTAAACTCGCACCCCGTGAAGATGGTCCATACGTAATCATAAATAAAATGGGAAGTTCAATCTACGAAATTGCTAATGTAAACGAACCTAAGAAACCCATTGGAAAATATCACACATCTGCTATAACTCGATTTACAAAACGAGATGATAAGAATCCAGAGCCTGTCCTACCTATTAGACGACGGGGACGGCCGAAGAAACAGCAACTCGTTCCAGTTCCTGGTACTGGTACTCTTACGGGACGTCAACGAGTACCAGAGGGGAGAATGTAGAACCATAAACTAAGACATCTGTACAACATGCGCGCGGGCTCGAATACTTTCCCGCTCGCACAGTAACCTATCTCGCTCGGCGGCCCGATACACCCGAGCGCCTACGAAGGCTGCATTCGGAACCAATAAAAGGCGCTGCGCGGACGAGAGTGGATCATTCAGCTAGTGGTCTAGCTTGAGAGACGGCCTCTGCTATCCTCAAGTAAAACCAACAAGTGGGTACGGGGTGAGACGGCCGCTGCTGTCCATTCCATAAACTCACAGTTGTATGCCTATACTTTAGCTAGGTTATTTAAGTAAAAGTAAGCCCTAAACCTGTTTTGTAAGTTTTCCTGAATAAACTTTCTGAACTGTCTTCCTGGCGCTTCATTCACCCTACAGTTCTTATTTCAATTGTGCCTTCAGTTATCTCAGGTTCATATCTGTTGCCTTATGTCGATATAACTATATTATGTTATAAATTAAAAACCATGATCTCCCTTTAAGAAAATTAACGTACGTACGCAGTCAGCGTCATATTATAGTACGTAGCAGTCAAGAACGCCAAATACTTGTAAACATTCAAAATAGTTATTACCAGTGACTCAGTCAAAGCGGTCAAATTGTTCGAGACATCCATCGTGTACAAATATACCGGAGCACGCACGTCGCCAAATACTTTATAACATTCAAGCCGACATTAGTACCGTAGCAGCCAAAGTATCCAAAAGTATGGGACACCACAGGAAAATTGACTTTATTACATACCGTGTAAGGTCCAATGATCCAGTTAGCTAGTCCTCTTTAATACAATGTGAACGGTGTTCCATTTTAGTCTCTTGCTTGGTGCAAAATGCACATGTCCTTATCTTTTTAATTAAATAAAAACTCTTTTATAATGTAATTATACTGGCCAATTCAAGCCATATTTAAAAGGAAATCCGTTAATTCGGCATTCTGACAATGTAAATAAAAATGTGAAAAAAGCCGTCATGCTCCAAATGAAAGAGACGGAACGATCACTGACAAGTTGGTACTCTTTTCGGTGATTGTCAAAAACAAAAATCTCGAATCTTATGATGTGTTTATTTTATTTCGCACTCAACTCGAGATTAAACGTTAAACCTTTTTAATAAAGCTCAGTTTTCTAGTGTGTCCCATACTTTTTGGATATTATGGCTGCTACGCTACCAGTGGTGATGTGCGTGCTCCGATTTATAAGTACACGATGGATGTCCTGAGCAATTTGATCGCTTTGATTGGGTCAATGTTAATGAGTATTTGGATGTTTACAAGTATTTGGTGATCTTGACTGCTACGTACTATATGACGCTGACTGTACGTACGTACATACGTAGTACGTATACGTACGTTTGCGCAAGCAAAGTCGCGGGCGAGGGCTAATGATAAATTTCTTCAAATTGTAAAAAAATATCCAAACTACAGTAAAATCGTAATAATTAATTTTACTTAAGCTCTCATGAGATATCGGCATTTGTAAATAAAAATTCTAAATAAACGACTAAGTAATCGAACCGTTCCTGGCTTAGGTTAGGTAACATACTCGTACCTATAACAGTGAATTTTGTAGCGTTTAATTTTGTATTTTTTTTTCAAATGAATATACTCTTCCTAATTGATATGACGCTTTGTATTATTCATCATCATCATCTCAGCCTATATACGTGTCCCACTGCTGGGCACAGGCGTCTTCTCTATATGAGAGATCTTTGGCCGTTGATCCCACGCGGGCACAGCGCGGTTTTAGAACTTCTCATACACTATTGAATTGCTTCACAGGTTTGTGCAGTTTCCTTCACCGTGAACCTCGTAGTTGTCAAATGTAATTTCGCACATGAATTTTGGAAAAATGAGGTGCCAGCCCGGTTTTGATTCCAGGATCGTCTGCTTGAGAGGTCATTAGATTAAATCTAATCACATCTACATTTATGATAACAATACACATACATAGTACCTACCATCAGCCAAATACCTACCTATGTCGTCTACAACCCTAAAGTTGATAATCGTTTGCATGTCACAAAACAATAATGCCAATAGACGTGTCTGTCAACTTGGAAGTTCGACTTTAGCGACATATACATTTGATAGGAACTTGTTTAAAAATTGATATACCACTTATTTGGCTGCTGGTAGCTACATGCACAAACAAAAAAGTGGTTGGTATGGTACCTACTAGCTAACAGAGAAAGTTAATTCGTCAGGCAATAATATATTTATTCCACTAATAACATTATAAATTATTATATCACACCACATTATTAGTAAGAATTTTACGGTTATAAATATCCAACGCTGTTATACTTAGATATTGAACCGTACCACAGAATAAGTACCTAATAGTACAAGTAGTGACCGTACCCGATTCCTACGGATTCAGTATGAAAATACAGGTTACCTATCTGAAACACTAAAAGTCTGATTTCTGATTTTCGATTCGACAAATATAGTTTTATTTTTTTTTTCGTTTCTTGGTTAAAAATCAGATCAGCCGTTTATGTGATATTAAACTGGAATAACAATGTCAGTGGTTTTTCTACTTATTTATCCAAGTTGGTTGGTTGGTTGGTAGGTCTCCAAGTTGCTTTCGAGGTAAGTACGGAACTCCAAAAATAATTTCGCTAAAATAGCAGTGGACCAAATCAAAGAATATAAACACACAATTTTTGCTGCTTCAATCTTAACTTTTCTAATTCACACAACCGAACCATAATAGACATAAGGGTCATATTAGGTAGGTGTTTGGTTTCATGAATAATAGGAACCCTTTGTTGTACCAAGAAGAAGGGTACAAACAGACAAGCAGGCAAACAGTCAAGAAAGGATTACCGCTTTTGTGTTTTTGTGGAGTCATAAAACCCAAGTTTACAATAATCTAACTGTATCTGCCGTACCTACTTTTCTAATTAAGAAAAGCCCGTGTATCTCAAATCAATAAGTGTAAACTAAACTGAACCTTTAATAATAGGTTACTGAGTTGATTTAATTAAATAATCGATTTTAAGATTGTGAACACTGCATGGCGCAAAATTTATGATAGCTAATGATTTTCACCCGATTGCTCGATAGAATGTTATGATTTTATTTCAAGCGTATGTATTGTTTATGTATTTTTTGGTCATCTGTAGCCTAAAATGGCTATACGGTGTTCAACATATGAGGTACATATTAATTCGATTCGTCAAAATTGACAGAGTCTATATGCCGTGAGGTACACCTCACTGGCTCCGCAGATATTCTATATGACTGACTATAGGTATGAATAGGTAAATATAGGTACTATTTTATAATAGCGTCCGCAAAAAAATATTGATTTGATTTTTTTAATTATTAAGTACTAGGTATTTAGCTTTCAGAATCGGAAGGCCTAGGTATCGCTGGCTGGATGAAGTCGAAAAGACCTGTGCGACATGCAGGTGGCAGACTGGCGCCTTGTTGTACAGGATAGGAACAATTGGCGGAGTCTTGTGTCGGAGGCCAAGATCCACTTTGGGTCGCTGAGCCGGTGAAGTAAGTAAGTAAGTATATTGTAGAGCCGAGCCAAGCCAACTCTGCAAAGAATAACATGACATTATTATTATTATTTAAAAAGAAAATCAATATATCCGACTAAACTAAAAAGGTATAAACAGGTAGGTATGTAGTCTAGACCTCCGTTAAGTAACTAAACTTCGACAGTTGAGACCCACGGATATGGTTCGCGATTAACTTACATTCTGAGCCCTTCATTATTATCATCATGTAAGAAATAATTTACAGACAGCTAAGACAAAAGTTTTATACTTATATGTGAACTAAAACCGCTAACATGCAAAAGTTCTATACTCATATTGTACAATACAATTACTCTTTATTGTACACCAGAAATAGTAAGCGATACAGAAAACAGGTACACAGAGAAAATTACAAGGTAAGCTACAGGCGGCCTTATCACTTAAGAGCGATCTCTTCCAGGCAACCTTTTTACAGAAAGAAGGAAGGACCAGTTTACAGCAGGTGGTGCATTAACAGTAGATCAGATAATTAAAATGCAACAAAAACACATCTACACATATGTGGCGTTATCTGGGAAAAGGTACCTTGTTGTCGGTATTGAGTTATTGATATCCCCATAATCTACATACATTTAGCTATCGAACCATGTAAGAAACATGCATGTAGGTTAAATAGATATTTTTTAAAAAAATGTTGAAGTTCAAAAGCCAGAAAAGGTGATTCTGAGAAAATTGAATTCAAACTTATACACCCAATAAAAGTATGTTATTGTTGGAAGTTACATAGATGACATGCTATTTGAGGAGTAGATTGTACGGGCTTTCAGGTTTCAAGAACAATTTTGTAATTGGACAACGGTTTTCCTATAGTTTACCTTGCCAAAGTGCATAAAGTAAAAAAAAAAGGTTTATGGATTTTTTACATTTTTTTCTATTTATAGTATATTTCCATTGGATTTTATCGAAGGAAAAAATATTATGCGTAATTGGACACTAAATAAGAACTACTCCGTTTTGAATTAACGTTATTTATTATATAAAAAAAATACTTTAACAAAAATAACTTTGTTGTTTACAAATGTAATTAAACAGTCAAAATCAACAAACTTTTATATTTAGTACGCTAAAACATAGCCAAATGAGACCAAATTAACTCAACAAATCTTAAAAAACTAGTTTTTTCAGTCTCAAAATTCAAGGTAAAGTTTAGTAAAAAGTTGGTACAATCACTATATATTTTCTAAAAGGTACCTTATCGTCGGTGGTAAAATATTTAGTGATTATGAAGTGATATCATTTGAAAACGACTAATAACTTACGATTAATTTTAATAGTCTTAATTTAAGAACACTGTGGTATTAAAACTCTTAACAATAACCTATAATTTTGTCTCAACACACTAAATGATTAACGTATTTCAAAAGGTACCTTATTGTCGGACGTAAAATGTTTAGTGACATAGTTAAGAATAAGATCTAAAAAAATGCTTTTGATTTGTAGTTGTAACTATTAATCGTTATTATTATTACTATAAATCAACCTCTAAAGACCAGCAGGTGGTAGGACCTTGTGCAAGGTCCGCCCGGATTGCTACCACCATCTTGCTCGCTAATCCTGCCGTGAATAGCAGTGCTTGCATTGTTGTGTTTCGGCGTGGAGAGTAAGACAGCCGGTGAAATTACTGGCATTTGAGGTATCCCATCTTAGGCCTCTAGGTTGGCAACGCATCTGCAATCCCCCTGGTGTTGCAGGTGTCTAAGGGCGGTGGTAATCTCTTACCATCAGGTGACCCACTTGCTCGTTTGCCATCCAGTCGAATAAAAAAAAAGACTAATTGGCTTAAATCGTCAATAAGGGCCTTATCACGATTTCGCCGCAAGCGCGCAACGATGTCGCTGCGGCGAGCGCATGGCGAGTTCGCTGCTTTAGCGCCAAAAACGCCATATTGTAGACTTTCGTATAATAAATAGGGCGTCTTCGGCGCTAACGCAGCGACATCGTTGCGCGCTCGCGGCGATATCGTTCATGCTCGCGGTAAAATCGTTACGCGCTCGAAGCGAACTCGCTGCGCGCTCACCTCGCTTTCAACTCGCCCGCAAATCGCTAGTTTAATAAGGGCCTAACTGGCTACCGCCTAAGGGTGGCCAGTTATTGATGATTTACCTTACTCTAATTAAACGCATTTTATGATGATTCTTGACATTTTTTACCCGCCGACAAGCACCGCAATGGGCCCGCGTGGGAACTAATGCCCAAGCTCTCTCATTCTGAGAGGAGGCCTGTGCCCAGCAGTGGGACGTATAGGCTAGGATGATGATGATGATGATGACGCGCCGACAAAGTACCGACGTCCGACACGTCTTCCAAACCGATACCGAGCACACAGAAAGCATTTAAGAGCGGCACCGACAATAAGGTACCTTTTTTACTAAACTTTAAGGGATGTTTTAACTCATAAAAAATCGATTTAAAAACTTGTGTCTCTGTCAAATTAAAATTTAGACCCTGCTTATTAATATAGAGTTAAAAAAGAAAAAATGATTTTTTTCGACATTTTACTTCAAGCGCGATTATCTCGGAAACTAGAACCGACGACAAGGTACCTTTTACCAGATAACGCCACATATAAGTACACATTATTATTATTATGTGAACTTAAACCGCTAAGACAAAAGTACCTACTATAGGTACTCATTCTATGGCAACTAAAAACCGCTAAGGCAAAAGTTCTATACTCATATGTACACTAAAAACGGTTAAGGCAAAAGTTTTATACTCATTTGTGAACTAAAAATCCCCTGATATTGCCAATTTAAAGTTCAATATCAATATTCAAAAACGGCTGAATAAAATATAGCTCTCTCAAAGAAACTCGCTTTCGCGTGAAAAACCGCATCGAAATATGTCCATCCGTTTGAGAGCTACAATGCCACATCCACACAGACTGACACCCCTCTTTTTGCGCCTAAGGTTAAAAATAAGTAAAACTATAAGTACTTTTTTGTGTTCATTAGTATGACAGTGTTCAAAAATTACACTACATTTAATTTCAAGTAAACCATCTCTTCTGGGACCGGAACAACTTATTTTACATTCAAAGCCACAAGTAAATTACCCACGGTTAGCGGGACCCATTATCAATCTCACTTCATACATCATTTGCGCACGTCTTTATACTGCCCCGTAATAGCGTGTCCACAAAGGGTTGAGACCACCGTGACGTCATTGATCCAAGATGGCAGCCGGAAGCGTCCACAATTAAATTGAACTGTCATTGACAGTTGCGGCTTGTTGACGCTCCGATGACTTTTGTGAACTGGACGACGGCGAACGGCGAGGGCGGACATTAGGACGATGCTGAGGGACGATGGCATAATTTGTGCTATTTGCTGGCCATCTGTCATTATTCAATATCACTTATATCTATACTTTTTGTATTGTGCTTCGGATATTTAAAATTTGTCGCAGGTTACCTTAATATTTTTATTTTCACGAGAAGGATGTTAGAAAAAAATAACTGTGTTGTGATTGTTAAATCAAGGAAAGATAAAAAAAAGATGATACCTGACTAAAACATGTAACTAAAACATTTTAGTACACTAAAAAAAAACGTTTAACTTATTTCCTAGCGTGAGCATTAATGTACTTAATACTAATATTAGTATATTGTTGAGGTGTCTGTTGCATTAGATATATTCTTCGTACGTACATAACGTAGATACATCCGTAAAAACACAAATTAATATCATGGGACCATTCGCAGAACTATTGAGTCGGTTTAGTCTCGCAGCGAAGCTTAACTAATTAAGGGTGATAGCCAACGAATAAACGTAATTATGCAGATAAACACACTTAAAGACATTAAAACATTCATTAAACTAATAAATATCGCGGGACAATTGGCACTAATTGACCTAGAGACGCCTGTGTTACGGGCACTGGTTATAGGTAAAGAATAAACATAGTCTAAAACAATATTATACCAAAACTACAGCTCGTCAGTACCTTGTTTCTGCGTTAGCATACATTTTAACCGTCATAAAAAACTGATAAAATCTTAATTTATTTATTTAGGCGATCAACTTTTAGTTTCTAAAGCACTGATAAGTGTTTACCTTTGATTAACGAATGCAGCAAATAAACAATTGCTTTTGTGTTATAATTGCAATTTGAACTAAAAATAAACAGTATTAATCTATTTGCGAAAATCATTAGCCAGAGGTACCTACCGAGCTGGTTGCACTTTGACTTTCAGCTTATCGTTCTGATCCAAATTTTTCAACGAGACTACAATTAGACTAATTTACATAGCAGGTGTTAAATTATAATTCGGTATAAGTAGTCACATATGCAAGCAAGCGTCGGCAAGCGCAGCGTAGGACGTCCTCCAACGAGATGGACGGGTGACCTGGATAAAGCCGCGGTTCACGGTGGATGCAAGCCGCTGCCAACCGAAGCAACTGAAGGTCTATAGGGGAGGCCTATGTCCAACAGTGGACGTCCTACGGCTGAGATGATGATGATGATGATGATAGTCACAATGTGACGCCCTGCAAGGGCACAGCAACATGAAACTATGAAACGAAATATTAAAAAATACTTTAGGTACCTAAATAATAATAACCAAAACTAAGGGAAACTTGTAGGTAGTTACCTACCTACTTATACCTTTAATGAGCTCCCGACGATATCCCCGTGATCATGACGCTAGTAGACGTATTTTCGATTCAGTGATTTGTTTGCGAAATATTCAACTTTAAAGTGCAAATTTTCAATAAAATCGAGCTCCCCCCATCATCATCATCATCATCATGTCAGCCGAAAGACGTCCACTGCTGGACATAGGCCTCCCCCAAGGCTCTCCACTCAGACCGGTCTTGTGCTTTCCGCATCCACCGCGATCCCGCGATCTTAACCAAGTCGTCGCTCCATCTTGTTGGAGGCCTAACGACAGCTCCGTCTCCCGGTCCGCGGACGCTATTCGAGAACCTTCTGGCCCCATCGGCCATCAGTCCTGCGAGCAACGAGCGCCCCCCCCTCCCTCTAAAATTTAAACCGGTGGGTGGAAAAATTTGAAAAAAATCAGGATGGTAGTAAGTATATCGAAAATACAAACTGAGACATGGATGCACAGAAAAACCAGAAAAAGAGACCAGCGCTCTTTTTCTGGTTTTTCTGTGCATCCATGTCTCAGTTTGTATTTTCGATATGGTTTCACGGGATACCCGTAAAAGTAACAAAATTTGGAGTTGAAATAAAAAAATACAAAAAGACTCCAAATAACCAATCATGGTAGTAAGTATATCAAACTTACAAGGAAAACTATAACAGCTAAGTTTGCTTGAGAATTATTAGTAGGTAGTTTAAGAGTAAATAGCAGCCTAAGCCCTAAGGTAATAAATACGAGTTTACCTAAACTTTCTTTGCCAAGAAGAATGCGCCCCGCAAGAAACTTGGCAGTAATTTTTTTCAAAATAAAATATTTACAAATAAAATACTCAAAAACTACAGTACTTATACAATTAAAGAAAAAATACAAAATAATAATAAATCAGGGATGTATGGGTTCCCTTAGTAAAAATACTAAACACTAACTATATCTACGTTCAGTGGAAGTGTAGAATGCTTCAACAGTCATAAATAAAAAAAAAATGTATCTGGAGTTGATTAAGGAAAACGCGGTCTAGGTACATGTCCTAAAAAACTGTTTAAAGTGCGAGTACCCTATTTCCACGATTGTTTTAAGTAAAACCTTAGTACACTGATGTATTAAACTGCCTTAGTACATCACTCAAGTTCACGGTACTTTGTTGACAAAACAGTTGCAAAAACTTGAACAAAATGTAACAAGCCTACCCTGGACTAATCTTAGATTCCACGTAACTCTGGCAACAAACAGTCTGAGACAAAGAAGCGGGTTAACAAATGGTCGGCGTTAACAAAGGTTGTTAGATGATGTCGAGTCAGACGTAGACAATGCGGAGGTTAGGCGGGCTGGTGCAGGTGCTGCAATAAACACGCGCCGCTCCCGTCTGTGGCTCCCGTTACCTCGTGCGGGAGCTCCCAGCACGCGCCAATAGATTTACTAGATACCAGTGACTTTTTCGTAAACTTAACTAAATTAAATGTTTGTAAGTAATATCAGTCAAATATGTGGTCTACCACCCTCAAGTTGATTACTATCATTTGCATCTCATAAGGCAATAATGTCTATAGGTACCTAAGTCGTGTCTCTCAACCCGACGTTCGACTTTAGCGATATATCTATTCGTTTATCGTAGTTCTTGAAAATTGATAGACCCACTATCATGCGTGGCTGACCGCACGAATACCAACGTAGGTACACACCTCTTCGTATTACTTATTTCTTATAATTTATAGACCTAGATCCAACCTATAAGTTAACTGCTTGTTATTCTTAATATGCCCTTAGATTCAATCACAGAGTAAAATAAAATTGGACGTTCTAATTAATAAAGACTAAGTACCTATCCTAAATACTATTACCAGAAAATGTGATAAATAAGATAATCGAATTTATTTTTTGAATTGATGTTGGTAAATTGTCATACAAAAGGTTTCAAAGTTAGTCGACCGAATTAACAACACAAACCCAAAATATTTTCAATGCATTTAACAATGATATTGTATCGCTTGATTAGGAAAATCTTTATAACATTTAGTTACTAGGAGAACGTTCTACGGCAGGATACCTAAAATCCTACAGAATATAAATTTATAGCATTGCAATGGACCAAAAATACTTGAATATCTGTTAAGTATTGTAGTAGGTAAAGGGATATTTAAAATAGCTATTACTTCTGAAACAACCCGATCTCCATTGTCTAGCCCGCATCATTTCCAAACAAGCTGAAAAAACCCGTTGAATGGAGTCATTGATTTACGACTTCGAGCTATTTGCATTTTTGCATCAACACCCCAGCGCGGCCGGTCCCGTTAGCGCTACGACTGCAGGTACTCAGCCCTTCCCCCCACTCAGCAAGCCCCGCCCCCGACGACGGGTAACTACCCCTGGCTGTCAAGCCCGTCATTACAGTCCCTCTTCGACACCGCTCGTTGACAGTCGCACTGATTGCTCAACTCGAAGCCTATCCACTGTTAAGTTTTCTACTACAGCAAGTGACCATGTCGTTGCCGCTATGGACGCCTTATGCCGAATCCGAGGCGCTTGATTTAACGAAGCCGCATATCAAGAAGGAACGAGTGTCGCCGCCGCCGGTGGTACAACAGAGCCCGTACCATCAGCACAGCCCGGACCACGCACCGTTCGCGGCCGCCGCCAGCCCAAGGCACTATATACCGTATCTGCACGCCAGCCCCGTGTATGGGACGAGCCAAGCCGCAACACGAAATCAGCAAGAGGAGAGCCGATACGTGCAGAACCACTGTTCCAGCTTGGACATGGTTCATCAACCAAGCACGTCGACGCAATACTACCGGTACCCCACACCGGCGCCTCAAATATCGCCTCCGTCCAGCAACTACTCCAACTGCGACGACGCCGTGTACCCCAAGGCAGCGACGCTGTCTCCGCCGGAGTCCCCTCCAGCGGACAAACTACTAAAACCAGACGCGCTGGAGGACAATGAGGACTTTTTGGCGTTCGAGCGCAACGCCATGCGCGCAATGGCGCTAAAAAATGGAGGTTCGTTGCTGGGGAACAACCCGAGGATGCGTCGCACAGTGCATTCGACAAGTCAGAACGCCGCTGACGACGCCTACAAAACGCAGCGGCAGCGGAACAACTTTGCGGCCAAGCAGAGTAGAGATAGGAGGAAGCTGAGGGAGATCCACCTGGCTCTGAAGGTGACGTACCTGTCCAACACAGTCGCAAAGCTGAAGGCTCAGCTGGCTGGCCGTTACTGTGGGGGTTGCCAACGGCCTTGTGGATCTCCCAAATAGTAGTTAGTTATTAAGTGTTTTGATATTTGTGTAAATACCAGTCATTTAAAGGCCAAAATTTTGTAAATATTAATTTTAAGGTTTAAAGTTAGTTGTGCAATCTTTAGTGTGTTAAGATATTTTGGAGATTTGTATTTAATTGTGAGTAAATAGGTACTTAAAAAGTTAATATTTGTGATTGTAGATTTATTATTTTATATATTACGTAACTTACATTTTTTATTAATTTAGTATGAAGCCCTCTCATTCCGAGAGGAGGCCTGTGCCCTGCAGTGGGACGTATATAGGCTGGGATGGATGGATGAGTATTCTAACTTTTTGCCATGTTTTAAGTAGGTGTAGATATTAATTAAACAAAGATTAAAACTATAATGCATTTCATTTGAAAAAGTCTTATTCTTATACCCATCAAAACTTAGCGCGGAGGCATTAATGACATAGAAGAATTGTCCATATAAGTAATTAGGTCGGCAGGTTTTCTTTCGGATAAGCAGTTTTTATTTTGATTGTGTCTTCGTTTATCTAGATTCTTAGGTTCATACTAATTGCCATGGCACTCCATTTAGGTAACTTATTATTTGAAGACATGGATCCTTGTGATTACATACTGTATTTTTTTTTTAAAGTTGTCTTTATAATATTCCTGCCTGTTTATTACGCTTCATATTTTATAATTGGGTAAGTAAATATGTGATTGGGCAGTTGCCACGCATGTGGGCAACTTGACCCTCGCCCTTTCTACCCCTCTACTCGGTGGGCTTTAGGTTTGACCATAAAGAGGGTGAACTGTCCCCATTGTAGAAACACTTAAATATAAAATTTCATGTTGTTTTCTATTTATTATTTACGTTCACGAAGTAAAAATAAAATGGTTATAGAGGATCTAACTTAGAAGAGTTGAAAACCCCGAAAATAGTCGTTTCAAACTTCAATAAGTATCTCAAAATATATAACAAATAACCAAGAACCAACGCCAAGAAACTTGATTTCACTTAAAAGAAGCCGCAAAGAAATCCCCGTTTGAGGACTAACATGCCACAAACAGATCAGATATTGGCGTCAAACTTATATCTACCAACAATTAAATTGCCAAATCTCAAAAAATTATGTCCAAACTATTGTTATACTAACCTAACCAACAAAAAGTTGGTAAACCCCCCTTTGTCACTTCAAAGTTCAATATCTCAAAAACGGCTGAGCCGATTTTGATAAAACATGTCTAAGAGCCATCGCTAGAAAACCTGCTTTCAATTAAAAAAAACCGCATTCAAATCGGTCCACCCGTTTAAGAGCTACGGTGCCACAGACAGATACACATAGCGTTCAAACTTATAACACCCCTCTTTTTGCGTCGGCGGTTAAAAACAAAATTATTAAAGAAAAACTTTGTACATACTTTTGTTGGCGCCTGATTGCCTTGGTTTTGGACGAAAATATCATTTTAGGCACTAGAGCATAAAAAGTCATTTTATTAACCCCCGACGCAAAAAGAGAGGTGTTAGAAGTTTGACCGCTATGTCTGTCCGTGTGTCTGTCTGTGGCACCGTAGCTCTTAAACAGGTGGACCGATGTAAATGCGGTTCTTTTAAAATAGAAAGCAGTTTTTCTAGCGATGGTTCTTAGACATGTTTTATCAAAATCGGTTCAGCCGTTTTTGAGTTATTGAACTTTGAAGTGGCAAAGTCGGGGGTTTTCCAACATTTTGTTGGTTAGGTTAGTATCGCCTAGATCCAGCATAAACACGAACTTTACTAGTGTAGCTTTCTAACTTACGAGCCACGTGGGTTGTCAGTGCAAAAAACAGACTCAGAGAGCAACCTGTTCGAAATTACTGATATCTTATCACACACAAGGTATATATCTACTACAGCTATAGATATACCGAGTTATTCATCATCATCAATCATCACACAATATTTATTATTTATTTATTAGCCAATCAACGCATTATAGTTTACACCAATGCGCAATAAATTTAAAGACAAAAATAATCATAAACCCCCTTGCAAAACGTACCTGGTTCATCAGATAGCGCTGGTCATACAGCACAGCGGGGAAATGCTGCTGGGGTTATGGGCACTTTTGAGCCGGGTACAGTCGCAGTCAAAGGCATAAATATCTATACAGCCATAGCGTCAAATATATGTATACATAGAACATATATTTAGTGGCATAAAGGTGTACCTATAGATATTTTTGGCGTTTTAGTAACGTATATAATATATATATTTATGCCATTGATTAAATTAGTTAATTTGATTTTGTAGTTTAATTCAATGTGTTTCGTATTTTAATTCAATTTGAAATTTAATTTAATTTGTTATTTAATGTAATTTAATTTGTTATTTGATTCGATTTAATTTTTAAGTTATTCATCATCATCATCCCAGCCTATATACGTCCCACTGCAGGGCACAGACCTCCTCTCGGAATGAGAGGGCTTGGGCAGTAGTTCCCACGCGGGCCCAGTGCGGATTGGGAACTTCACACACACCGTTGAATTGCTTCGCAAGTTATTAAATAATAATAATTTGAAAACATAAAATAAAATAAAAGAGTTATTTGGAAGTTTTATTTTAGTTTTGTTTATTTACTATAGTTATACCTACCTCATCATCACACACTATAGGTATACCTACAGCCATATACCGCGTCATTGCGCAAGGGGCGGCTGCGCACGCGGCGCGCGGCGGCCAATCAGACGCGCCGTCTTTTATGACGTGACCTTTTGACGCAAAAAAGGCGGTCTTTGAACAAAAACCATGTAGGCTGAAGGTAAATTGAAATATGGGCTTTGAAGAATTGTGTTTAGGTTAGGGGTGCTTTTATGTTAGGTAAGAAATATATGTATAACATACATATTACTGCGTTTAAGTAGTGGAAGGTCACGCTGTGGTATTTTTACATGCGTAGTAAGGTTAAATATTCATCACTTTTGCTGCGTTTTTCATCTTTAGTGTTTTGGAGATGATACACTATCATACAAAAATCACGCCTGTATTACTAAATGGGGTAGGCAGAGCACACTACACGCTACACGTTACCGCTTCGGAGCCACTTTTAGCAATTTTAGGTTTTAAATAATTTATTGAATCAGGCTTTGCGTAGGTCCATATCAATGAACTAAAATAATTTCCTTGCTCACCCCCGCGACCTTACGATAGCTAAGCTTATGCAAAATATGCGTGTTCATGCAGTTCCTCCACCTCCACACTGTAAGAACACACACAAATCACACAAACCCATCTATCACCACCACCACACTACACTGACGCGTTTCGAACTCAAAGAGAGCTCATCTTCAGAGTGACACAACCGTACACCATGCTACCAGTTGTTAGATGAGCTCTGTTTGAGTTCGAAACGCGTCAGTGTAGTGTGGTGGTGGTGATAGATGGGTTTGTGTGATTTGTGTGTGTTCTTACAGTGTGGAGGTGGAGGAACTGCATGAACACGCATATTTTGCATAAGCTTAGCTATCGTAAGGTCGCGGGTGAGCAAGGAAATTATTTTAGTTCATTAATTTTAGGTTTTAAGTTTGACAAAAACGGTACAATAGTGACAGGTTGCTAGCCTGTCGCCTACGGTATACCCTAACCTATATCTTCAGTCGCCTCTTACGACGTCCACGGAAGAAACGGAGAGTTGTAATTCTAACCCAGCTCATGGCTAAATTTTCATGACAACTGAAGACAATTTTATATGACGTAAATTCTTGCGACCTGTCTTTCCGTTGTGTTAATAAACGTAAACATGTATTAAGGCATGAGCGCTATCATTTACTTCAGACAATAATGATGGGAAAAATTGAGGGGAAAAGACGCTTCGGGAGAAGAAAGAAATCGTGGCTCCGAAACATCAGAGAGTGGACCGGTATCGCCAGTGAGGAAGAACTGCTTTCTCTGGCGAGAGATAAGGAGTCTCCAGCAGTGGAGAGGCACTGCAAGAAGAAGAATAAATGTGATGTGATATGCGGATGACATTTAACTGAGTGGTCAAAACACTCGAATAATCGCCCAGTAGTATAAAATAAAATAAGTCTTATCGCGGTGGATGCGGAAAGCACAAGCCCGGTCCGAGTGGAGAGCCTTGGGGGAGGCCTATGTCCAGCAGTGGACGTCTTTCGGCTGACATGATGAAGTCTTTATTGCTGTTTGTTTTTAACCCCCGACGCAAAAAGAGGGGCGTTACAAGTCTGACGCCATGGTCTGTTTGTGGCGTAGCCGATGGACCGATTCCCACAAGATTTTTGTTTGTTTGTTTGTTTATAAGTACTCTTTATTGTACAAAAAGGAAAAACAAAAAGGTGAAGGTGAGGTACGTGAAAACGAGTTTTCTTCAAGTGGCGTTATCGCAGGAATGATGAACAGACGAGCAGACGAGTCCCTCGAATGGAGACCACGGACGGGAAAACGAAGTGTAGACCGTCCTGAGGCACGGTGGACGGAGGACCTTAAGAGGGTCGCTGGCGGCGGATGGATGCGAGGGGCTGAAGACAGACAGAAGACTGTGTTGTGGCGCGCCATGGAAGAGGCCTATGTCCAGCAGTGGGCTGATGATGATGATTAAATATATTCAGATAAAATTGCAAACGTATTTTTTTTTGGCTAGTACCTACCTAGGTAAGTACATAAATAAAAAATAAAAAAGTCATCGGCACTGAAACAGCCATCGAAACAAGAGGCACACCGAAGAGATGCCGGGACGACTTAAAAAGTGGAGGCTATTGCCCAGCAGTGGGCACTTTAACGGGCAAAAAAAAGTCCGAGTTGTCTTAGAAAATATTTACTTTACTACATTCCTAGGTCTAAATTCACTGTACAACATTAGGATTTAGGTTTGATTACATGAGGTAAATCGTGCACTCCTCGAACGCACTTTAGCTTTACTCCGGGGCAATCCTTCAGCCTGAAACAAAAAGAAAAATGTTATGCGGGGGCTACACTTGCGGGAAACAACTAGGTATAGGTAGTGCCACCAGAGTTGAGGTCACGCACAGAAGAACATGTCGTGTATTGACAGCAGGATTTTGACATTTACTGATTCATTTAATTCATTCTTCTGTTTTAACCCCCGACGTAAAAAGAGGGGTGTTATAATCCACTTCAATAAAAAGGAGGTTTTCAGTTTGACCTGTACGTAATGTATGTTGGTCCGCGATTATCTCTCGTTTGGCTGAACCGATTTTGATGCGGTTTCCGGAAAAGTATTTGTTACATTTAGGGAAAGGTTTTGTTATTTTAAACGAATTAAAAAAAACCGGCCAAGAGCGTGTCGGACAAGCCCAAAATAGGGTTCCGTAGCCATTACGAAAAAATTAAGTAATATTATTCTAAGGATTTCATATTTTATACGGAATCTTCCAAGTTTAGGTATATTTTATACCTTAGGCTGCTATTTACTCATAAACTACTAATAATTCTCAAGCAAACTTAGCCGTTATAGTTTTCCTTGAAAGTTTGATATACTTACTACCATTGGGATTTTTTTTAAAATTTTCTACCCACCGGTTTAGATTTTAAAAAGGGGGGGGGACCCCTATTTTAATAAAAATTTGCACTTTAAAGTTGAATATTTCGCAAACAGATCACTGAATCGAAAAATCGTCCTAGGAAACCCCTAATGGTTTTGAAGTACCTACCTATCCAACGATACCCTACACTACAAGATTGGATGAAATAAAAAACACCTCCACTTTTCATCTATGGGAGATACACTAAAAATTTTTTTTTTTAAACTTTTTATTTTACCATTTTGTCGGCATAGTTTACATATAAATTCATGCAAAATAACAGCTTTCTAGCTTTGATACTCCTTGAGCAAAACCGCGGAGGGACAGACAGACAGACATGGCGAAACTATAAGGGTTCCTTTTTGCCATTTTGGCTACGGAACCCTAAAAACAATATTACTTACTTTTGTGGTGAAATATTGTCAGGTTTTTTTTTAAATAAGTAGACCACTGAAAAATTTAAAAATGGACAACTTTTTGACCAATAGTCATCGTTGTTAGGCTAGGTATTAGAGGCTATGTACATGGGGCTGACCTGCCGACCCTGACGAGCACGATATTATGTTCCTGCAGGTTGTGTCCGATGCCGGGCACGTAGGACACCATCTCTTTGCCGTTGGACAGACGCACCAGCACGCACTTGCGGTTCGCAGAGTTGGGTTTCTTTGGCTTCTTTATTAAGGTCTTAAGCACTACGCCCTAAAAATCAAAGAAGGTCCTTCAAAAACGAATGCAGGTAGGTATTAGGTATTTACTAGCAGAGAGCGGAATTTTCATGGCATTTTTTGACCTGTCATAGTGACTTCTCATTCTCACTTATCGACTTCCGATATACATACATATCGATACACGACATATATAGGTACTAAAGAATATTAAAAGTAGAGGTAAACAATAGGCGGCCTCACGTTAAAGAGCGATCTCTTCCAATTAACTTTCGAGCAGTTGAAAATGTGAAATAGATAAACATATACAATGAAAAATGAAGAGATAACAATTTCTAATTTAATAATTTCAGTACAGTTTATTTTTTCAATTTTAATGTTGAAAATCATTTGTTGTAAATGTTAACAACTGTTCCATTAATGTCTCTACATATAAAAGAAACACATGAACAGTTTCCGGTTTCAAACTACTTCTTTTACAGTCAAATATCCGTTTGTATGCGGAAAAAGAATGCTCTACATAACATGCTAAGTTTACGATAGTCTAATTTTAAGTCTAATATATATATACATATACATCGTATTATAAAGTTAATGATTATATCATGGACAGGGATAATTGGAAATAATTCCGATCCGCATTAGCGATCCCTTCAAATAGCGAACCTACTGTGTTAAAAATAAAGCTGTGTTAAAAATAAAGTTGTGTTAAATACTTGTGATGTATACATGTCATTTAATAATACTGTAAATCTGTTTTTAAAAAAAATATATATACCTCGTTGAGTTTCTTGCCGGATTCTTCTCAGCAGAGGTGTTTCCGAACCGGTGGTAGATTTTTTTTGACATTCATAAGTGCCTGACTGTCCTATCTTGAGGCACTGGGTAAGAGCACATGTGCTTGTGCCAGGTGTTCCTCAGGGAGGCAGATTTTTAAATTAAAAAAATATAATTACTAACATAGTTTTTAAGTGAATAATGTACTAACGCTTATATGGACTCTGTCTGCAAAAATTGTAGCCTAAATTGAATAAAGATATTTTGACTTTGACTTTGACTTTGACATCATTTAGGTGGAGTCGATAAGTGAGAAGTGTCACTATAACAGGTTCAAAAATGCCATGAATATTGCGCTCTCTGATTACTAGCGACCTGCGCAGGTTGTGCTCGGGTACAATTTTTTTTTAAAAGGTATTTAACAATGCACTTCACATTTTTCAGTTCCATTTCCCAAAAATTACATCCGGGTGAAACCGTGGCGCATCGCTAGCATATGTAGCCCGAAAAAACCCCTTTTTTATTCGACTGGATGGCAAACGAGCAAGTGGGTCTCCTGATGGTAAGAGATCACCACCGCCCAGGGGTATTGCAGACGCGTTGCCAACCTAGAGCCCTAAGATGGGATACCTCACGTGCCAGTAATTTCACCGGCTGTCTTACTCTCCACGCCGAAACAGAACAGTTCAAACAGCTGCTTCACGGAAGGATTAGCGAGCGAGACGGTGGTAGCAATCCAGGCGGACCTTGCACAAGGTCCTACCACCTGCAAAAACCCTGCCCACCTGCCCTTCGGGCACTCGAGTAAAACTTAAAATTGAGGTCGTTTTATCTGCTTGTGCAGTACCTTAGCGAAAGGGTTCCCGTTGAGCGGGTTCCTGGACTTCCTGTCCTTGATGTGCGGCCCGCTGCGGTGCATCTGAGCGAGCGAAGCCATCGCGCGGGACACCAGCGACGCCGGCGCCGCCCACCCACCCGCCGCTCTCGCCCCTGGACCGAACAACGATTTCATAGGATTACTATAGCGTTTACCCGCGGCTTCGCACGCGTAAATCACTAGATACAATACAGCAGTTGAATTGAAATTCCGGGATTTTATTAAATTCTCGTGGGAATCACCTAAATTTACATCGTGGTTTTCATTGACGTTAAAATAAAACACCCATGGCAAATTTCATGAGTCCAAATTATTTCAAGATTTTATCCCTATCCCGTGGGAATATCGGGATAAAACGTAGCCTATGTGGTATTCCAGATGTCCAGCTATCTACATCCAATTTCATGACCAGGGGTCGGACAAAAAGTGCGGATGACGTAAAAATGACGTAATCTTGCACACAAGATGATGTTTTTATTTAAACTTCCGTGTGACATGTAGTAACAAAGTAGCATTAATGAACTAACAAAATAATCGTAAATAAATCAATGGAATTCAGTGAATAACATAAATTTCATATCGTTTAATAAAGAGGTTGATAAATGATAAGTGATAATTGACACTGATAATGTCACAGACAGATAGACAGACATTGGCGTCAAATTTATAAATACCCCTCTTTTGCAGCGGGGGGTTGAAAAGAAAATAAAAACAAGCCTAGAACTCTGTTCAAGCCCATTTGAATTCGAGACCAGCTAAAAACTCCCAGTAATAGGTGCCAACTGTTGAAGTTAAAGTTACTTAACAGAGTTCTGGACTACTACACTCTTTTTACTTATTTATTTCTTCTCAGTGTTTATTTAAACTCCTTTTATAAATAGTTTCGTCTACGTGGAACTCACTGTTCGGTATGCCACGGGAAATTCTACGTTCATCCGGACAGACTTTCTCATGAAGACATAAACTTTTTTTAATATGATCAATGTAGGTACTATAGGTAATTTTTGGAATGAAAAGGTACGTCAATTACACCATAGTAATCAAAATCCACCGAAAATTACCGTTCTAGGTACTTTTATAAAAATTAGTGTTCTAGTGATGGTCGACTCGAGTTACTAACTCGAGTTGGGCTTAAGTCGAATCAACTCGAGTTGAATTCTCTCCAACTCGAGTTTAAATATATATTTTTTTTACTTTAGATAGTAGGTATAACTCTCCCAATACATTATAAATTAATAATATAAAAATTAAAGAATTGAAACATAAAAATATCATTTGTTTGTCGGCTCCATTTTTTTTTTAACTATTAGTGCAAATGTGAGGGAATAAATTGGTAAAAACTTTGAAAAATCTCTGTTTCATCAACTCGAGTTCAAACCGACTTACGTGAATTTTAACTCGAGTCAAATCGAGTTTTGTTTTTACCGAGTTGGCACATCACTAACTTGTTCAAGTTCGCTAACATTTATTAGAACAAACTATCTCGCAGGCGCCTCTCGTTTATCATTTCACGTTAGGATATAAAAGTTAGCTCCGAGCTCAAACTTGCAAAATTACGTTACTACCAAAGCTGATGCAGTTGCATCTGATAAATTGTAATTGTTACAAGAATCTGAGATCATTTACAGAGCAACAGGATATAAAGAAAAAACAAAATAACTCTCTGACTCTGACATGATGAATTAAATAATGCGATCCAAAACGAGCTTCAGACGTGTGTTTGCAATGGTGGAACTCAACTAATTAACAAAAAAAAAACCGACAGAGAGCGTGTCGGACACGCCCAAAATAGGGTTCCGTAGCCATTACGAAAAAATTAAGTAATATTTTTCTAAGGATTTCGTATTTTATACGGAATCTTCCAAGTTTAGGTATATTTTATACCTTTTTAGGCTGCTATTTACTCATAAACTACTAATAATTCTCAAGCAAACTTAGCCGTTATAGTTTTCCTTAAAAGTTTGATATACTTACTACATCCTGATTTTTTTTAAATTGTCCACCCACCGATTTAGTTTTTAGAGGGGAGGGGGGACGCTCGATTTTTATGAAAATTTGCACTTTAAAGTTGAATATTTCGCAAACTCATCACTGAATCGAAAAATCGTCTTAGCAAACCCCTAATGGTTTTAAAATACCTATCCAACGATACCCCACACTATAGGGTTGAATGAAAAAAAAATCACCCCCACTTTACGTCTATGGGAGGTACCCTAAAAAAAATTTTTTTACATTTTTATTGAACCATTTTGTCGGCATAGTTTATATATACGTCCGTGCAAAATTACAGCTTTCTAGCATTGATAGTCTCTGAGCAAAGCCGCGGACGGACAGACAGACAGACATGGCGAAACTATAAAGGTTCCGTTTTTGCCAACCTAGATGGATATAATATCAGCGAGTAACATAAGCTACGTTCTACCCCGCGAAAATGTTAAGTATCCGCTGAATGCAGGGTTACGGACAAAAGATTGTCTTTTGTAATTACAGCTATTTATTTATAAAAACCATGAATCAGATTGGTGATAATTTCAAACACTTTTGTCACATTATTGTCCCGCATAGTTTAATTTACTGTCCGTTTTGTTTCTTAGGCCTTTTTACCCGCAAATAAGAGGTCGAGCGATAACTTAATTACTTATAGCACATCAACATTTAGCACATTAACATCAACCAGGGAAGATTAGACTTAAAATGCGTCAAAGTTTTTGCACATGTGTTATCCTAACAAACTTGATTTTGCTCGGATCGACATCAAAACAAAAATACTATCATTTAAAATTAACTTGTCTATAAAAATAAAACCACGCAACACAAAAGATAGGTCCGTCTACAAACCCGAGACTACCGTTACTCTCATCGGGATAAACACGGCAGGTGCCAACACCATATTGCAAATACGGGATAATCCCTAAATAAAGACACAGTGTGAGCCTTTAGATCCACTATCTCAAAAAGCATTACACCATTCCAAAAACGACACTAACCAGGGAACTTTCAATCTTATTGAGACCTCTATTTAACCGTTCTGCTATGCCGTTGTTACTTGGGCAGCTTGGGTAACGCAAAAGGGCTAAAATATAATGAATACAGTTATTCGGGGCATGGCGAGGCGTTGCCAGAGTTGCCCATGAATTGTGTCAATTGATGTCAATTCGCGATTCGATGCGCATAATGTGTGCAACAGTTCCTATGTAGCATTGATTGACATGTTCCAACGTTGCGGTTAGTGTGGTCTGGAGGGTGCGAAAAAGCAAAAAATATTACTGTTATTTAGAAGCTACTGGCATAAAAACTATTAGTTCTATTTATTCATACATTTTAAGCGTCTCATTTTTTATATCATCATCATCTCAGCCTATATACGTCCCACTGCTGGGCACAGGCCTCCTCTCAGAACAAGAGGGCTTGGGCTATAGTTCCCACGTGGGCCCAGTGCGGATTGGGAACTTCACACGCACCATTGAATTGCTTCGCAGGTTTGTGCAGGTTTCCTCACGATGTTTTCCTTCACCGCAAAGCTCGTGGTAAATTTCAAATGTAATTCCGCACATGAATTTGGAAAAACTCAGAGGTGCGAGCCGGGGTTTGAACCCACGACCCTCTGTTTGAGAGGCGATAGGTCAAACCACTAGGCCACCACGGCTATTTTTATATCATACAATAAATAATTATTATAATGATCACTGTATCATGTAGTACACACAGTAACTAGCTTTGCTTCGCGCACCCGTAGACGAATGAAAAAGCTTGTTTACTATCCCGTGGTAATTTCGAAAAATACATATTATTTTCAGTGCAATGCAATGACGCGCAAGGAATATTTCTGCCAAACTTTAAGACTATGGCTCCAGGGCTTTTGGCTATGGCTTGTCTGTCACTAAGTTAGTCAGTCAGTCATCCATTATATTATTTTTTACAGGAATAGATAATTACAGCCGCTATTTATTACGTTAGCTTTCATTTTGACGACCGGATGGCTAAGTGGTTAGAGCACCTGACTACGAAGCTTGAGGTCCTGGGTTCGAATCCCGGCCGGGGCAGATATTTGTGTGAATAACACGAATGTTTGTTCTCGGGTCTTGGATGTTTAATATGTATTTAAGTATGTATTTATCTATATAAGTATGTTTATCCGTTGCCTAGTATCCATAGTACAAGCTTTGCTTAGTTTGGAACTAGGTCAATTGGTGTCAAGTGTCCCATGATATTTATTTATTTTTATTTATTTATCTTTTTAGGGTTCCGGAGCCAAAATGGCAAAAACGGAACCCTTATAGTTTCGCCATGTCTTTCTGTCTGTCTGTCCGCGGCTTTGCTCAGGGACTAACAATGCTAGAAAGCTGTAATTTTGCACGGATATAAAGGTAAACTATGCCGACAAAATGGTACAATTAAAAATTTTAAAAAAAATTTTTTAGGGTACCTCCCATAGACGTAAAGTGGGGGTGATTTTTTTTTCTCATCCGACCATTTAGTATATGGTATCGTTGGATAGGTCTTTTAAAACCATACCCAACCAAAAGATGCAAACAGCGACAATTTCGGCGTCTTGTAAAACGTAGTTTTGCCAGACAGCCGCGTTAGTATCGTTTTTGCCACGTTCATTAAGATTTTTGTCGTAAAATTAAAAAATCTGAACCCCGCAAATCCGTCATACAGTGTAATAGCCAACTGAAATTAAAAATAAATATGATGGCCAGCATTCTCCGAAATCCAAGCCACATGTTATCCCACAACCAGAAGGAACTGTTTGGGCACTGGAACAACAAATGCGTGTCTCTGGGGACGAGACGTGACGTTAGCTGGACAGTCCGACATGTTATTGTTGCAGTAATCTGCGACCGTCACTTGCATCTGCTGGCGCAAGCAAATATCTAATGTGGTTCAAGTGATGAGGGATCAGCTGAGATTGACCAATTGGCTGATAGGATAGGTTACTAAGAGGATTTTATAAAACTTAACTTGCCACAAAGACAAATTGACACGTGAATAGCGCAAAATCTGTAATATGAAAAGCAGGGAAAATGTAAAATAAGGAACAACACGGATTCGAATAAATTGATTCAGGCGATACCTACTCTTACTCTGCGTAGTAGCCAAGCAGCTTAATAATAATAATAATAATTCATTTATTTATTCAGACAACAAAGATCCATACATTATTAGTAATTTGCTTATAACTATGTTAGTATACATATTGGACGAGTGATAGTGTCAAAGTATACTTAGCTTAGCCTCAAAGTATACTTTTTAAGCTAAATATAAACCTCCACAAAGTGATGCCTTCAATCAAGTAAGTTTAACTATGCTAACAATACCACATGTTATTTCTTACATAGAATCGTTATTTCGTTAATAGTTTCGCGTTTCATCCAAACAGACACTCCACAGGCAAGCATTTAAAAAACTAAAATGATTCAACCTGCGATCTAGTCCATTCCATCCATCCCAGCCTATACACGTCCCACTGCTGGGCACAGGCCTCCTCTCAGAACAAGAGGGCTCTTTCGATTCTTGGATTTGATTTAATTTGACTGGGATATACATCTACAACTAACGGCTAATTGATTCGTATAAAAAATAGTGGCAAATCCTATAGCGGTTCTAGAACCCATGTCCTCCCGCAACTTGCACCAAACACGACCAAGCCACAGTACCTGCTCTTTTTGCGGATTATAATCCGCTAATAGTGGGCATTGTCCATCGTCTCCGAGCATCCTTTATGCCGCGTGACTCCGGCAAAAAACACAATGGGCAAGAGTTGGGCCAGCAGGCATTCCACGAAACATAAATCATATTTTACTCTTAAACAGATCCTGCGTACAAGAGATAAAGAAATCTTTCCTAGATAGTTTATGGTAGAAATTTAAAGAGTGAGCTGTTGGAGATGAGAGTTTATGAAGGTTATTATTTGCGTACTGATTTCTACTGATAATTCGTGCTCGCAATTGTCAGCCACAAAAGCAGTAGAATAACAGGAATATAAAGTAATCCTGAAGAAATATTACGAAGTAGTGTTTGTGTTTCATTGAGAGATGTTTTCTTGGAAGCTTGGGATTAATATTTAGGTCGTGCTTTATAATTGGTTCTAGCGTAATATAAAGGTGTGAAGAGTTAAGGATTCACCAGGAGCATTGTTACGGTAGCTTTCTGTGCGTGCAGGTTCAAAAAGTATTAACGCAAAAGGGATGTTATAATGAAAGCTGTTATTTGCGGTGTTTGATTGGATTTTTGACAGGTCTCTCGTTTAATTGGTATATGTTTGAATAACTCAAAGGTTTGATTCCAAAAGTCATAAAGTTTTTGATTTTCTTACTCGCACGCGAAAAGTTCCGTTATTTCGAGATTTTCAAAAGGTTTAATTGCTAGAGTTTGTAAATGATTAATTAGAAGCTATATTCCTTCAACTAACTGTTTCATTTTGATGAACCAACATTCTTAAGAAGAAACCTGTGTCAAACATACAATTTTATTCGTGAAAAACTCAGATGTCCACTCATGTCATGAAATGTTAAACTGAACATGGGAAAGCACCATTTTGCAGGGGTAAAAATGAAGTTTATTGTTTACAGGTAAGTAGCCAAGAATGAAGTAATGACAACAGAAGACAAAAAAAGGATACAGAAAAAAAAAACATACCAAATATACACAGTATCAAAAGCGGCTGTTGGGGTTATATGTATTACAAAGACAAAGTCAAACTATATTTGGCATGGTTTCATCAAAATGGCTTTAAAGAATTTTATTAACAAAAAAGTTTAGCAATTTGCTCCTAATTATGGTATGCAATCGTCGATAAGGGTTTACAAAATAAAAATCGTGTTATGTACGACTGGCCGTTATCAAAAATGTTACGTTACTAAGGTTACGGTTAAAATCTACTCAGTACCGTACTTTCTTGGCCACGGGGTATGGGAAAGGTTGACATGGGGAGGTCCCACGCATACACAATAAGCTGTGTGAACATGTTTGGCCGGCATTATGGATGTTTAGGTAGTGAGTTTTGAGGCGTGGACGCCACTCGACTGTGTCTGATGTTGTACAGTCGAGTTCATAAAATTGTGAACAGAAATTTTATCAAAAATATCTGAACACGCTTCTACGCCGTTAACGATAGAGTCGTGTTCAGATATTTTTGCACATAAGTTTAGGAACTCTACTGTACCTACATACTCACAACAATTAAGGTAATCGCGCAATTTGAGCGAACTTTGAACAGGCTTAAGGCTTACACTTTGAAGATTATAAATGGATATCTATGCGCACACATTATACATTAGACAGGCGTGTAATGGTATATAAAGCGTTAACAAATTACATATACCAATTCTTAGAGATGTTATGTTACATTAAAAAAAAAAAAACAAACAATCATCCTGGAATTTAACTGACAAGATGTAAAATACTTTAAATGAAGTGAATATCGTTGTTTGTCGTAAGTACCTACCTAACTGTCAAATGAACCACGGAGTCCACGGATGGCACGGATTTTTTTTTAAAGGACTCAAGACGTTCCTCATTAACATGCTGATTTTATGTGGCAAAGTTTATCCTTTTTTAAGCTTTAGACGTTATGCAACCAAGGTTGACAGGAATCTTAGAGGTACTGTTAACATAATATGTAGTTATTATCCAATCTATTCTTCACAAACCTAACCAAAAGTTTCAAATCGTAGCTCGTAGCGTAGCGGTGCTACGAACATCACGGATTAAATCGAAGCTGCAATACCTACAAAAACTTTCATGCATTGTCAGAAATATGGAATTTTAATAGAAACCTCAAGTCACGCAACTCAATGCACAATGGAGAGGTGTGAATGGTCATTCGTTGGACAATGTGGTCAACACAGAATGTATGGCTTTCCAATCCTTTCGAAATACGCTCCTTTTCGGTTGCGCTTTTGTGATCAGTTTAGATTTTAGATAACTGAGGACAAATGGCGTTTTTGCGTACCGTCGTGCTCTGTACAAAATATTTTTTCTTTTCATAATAAACAATTTTTGGACTCAAAATTGACAATATGATTTACGTCATTCTTGGCATACTCAAGACGGTTAAATAATTTGAGCAATTAAACGTAGTCAATGTGTTTTTAGTCCGTGTCTTTAGTACAGGACATACATACTCATTCCTTTCCGTGGGTATCGTAAAAAGCGACTAAGGTATAAATAAATCAATATCATGGGACAGTGGCAGTGGGCGGGGCACATTGCTCGCAGGGCTGATGGCCGATGGGGTCAAAAGGTTCTCGAATGGCGTCCGCGGACCGGGAGACGAGCTGTCGGTAGGCCACCAACAAGATGGAGCGACAACCTGGTTTAGATCGCGGGATCGCGGTGAATGCGGAAAGCACAAGACCGGTCTGAGTGGAGAGCCTTGGGGGAGGCCTATGTTCAGCAGTGGACGTCTTTCGGCTGACATGATGATGATTATGACTTGACACCAGTTGACCTAGTCCCAAACTAAGCAAATCTTGTACAGTCACCTTCTCACAAATATATTGAAAAACGTCGTATGATATGATACACGGTTGGCAAGGTTTTATCACTCGTCAACTCATTTGTAAAACCTTACTTGCCAACCTCGTATCACAAAAACTATAAAAAAATTAAGTACGAGTATATAACTCGTTTGAGCTTCTTGGCGAATTATTTTCAAACCTACTTCGTTAGATTTTTTTGACATCCATAAGTGCTTGTTATAGCCTAAATTGAATAAAGATGTTTTGACTTTGACATCCCAGATATGCAAAGTAAGACGCAAGTACCGAGCAACTCAGCGAACCCCTGGTGGTCCACGCGGCTCTTTTGTTTCCTGATACCAACGAAAACCGTTATTTCGCAAACTTTCCAGAAACTATACACTAATGAAGCATCCAAATATTGACAATAGGGATTACTTCCCGGCCTTGCTTTACCTGACACCGACAGTTAAATATGACGCTTATTTATTAACAAATATGGTTCAAATTTGGTGGCATTTTGCATTATTATTGTCCATGCGGAAGGGGTATAATGACGGGCTTGACAATGGTTCCGCAGTGACCACAGGCTTCACAAGCAAATTAAAACTTTATCTTTATAACAATAAAAGTAATTTTTGTTTCATGAGGGTACTTTAAGAATTGGCGTGACAATAAAGAAGATTAAACGTTATGGTCGCGGCATAGAGTTAGTTTTATTTTGTTTAAAGAATGCAGCTGTCGTTTTGTGCAGATGTTAATTTACAGAAATTGCAATGTGACGCATTTTACGTGAAATGTTTTTTTACTAGCCTAGATACGCCCGCAGTTCGGTCCCGTTGTAGAATTCATTATCCCGTGGGAATTTTGCGAATTCCCTTTTCTTCTCTAGATCGTTAATGGAGCCTTAATGCATAATTTCAGCCTTTTAGCTGTGTAGAATGTTTGAGATGGGAGTTGGGCACGAAGCAGTGAGTCAGGAATAAAGTTGCATAATGTCATTATTTTGTGTGAATTTAGTAAGTGTCTGAACAACTCTCTTCGTTTTTTTGTAAATATCGTACTAATTAATTTATTTTTTTTATTTTTTTTCGCTGCTTTTGGACCTTACGGGAATACAATTTTAAATTGCATGCTTAGTATTAATTATATACCTATTAAATAATTCCGCATGAACATAAGTAATTAGTTGTAAGACACAAGTGTATCAAGAATTCAAGAGCATTCTAACTGGCAACAAACTGCTACGCAGTTTGGCAGTGTAATTCACTTTGTAATAAATTAAATGTGTCATTATGAAATAAACGATTAATAATAAGAATAATATTAAAAATGTGTAAGTTTCTGAAGATTTTGGATGTTTGTTATTCTATCAAGTCTTAACCGCTGAACCGATTTAAGAGCGTTTATACCTGCTGACTGCTGAGCTGGCAATGTTGCATTTTTGTTAGTTTTTCTCGATTGTTCCATTAAAATTGAATGATATCAAAAATGTGGTGTGATAGAACACTTCTTAATATATAAGTTAATGTGTCTACTCCAATAATTATTCGTGATAAGACTTTATATTCTTTAAAAACGAAGTAATGTTTATTAACGGTTGAAATAAAGTTTTTGATGTTCTATTGCATTAGGTCAAACCTGTAATCTTAATATATAAAATGAATCCCTATTTCCCTTGGTCACGGCATCACGCGTGAACGGCTGGACCGATTTGGCTAATTCTTTTTTTTTTTAAATTTAGAAAAAAAAACTACACCAGGGGCGAAGCCGCGGGCACCAGCTAGTGTAAGAATATTTTTGGAAAAAAAAATAGAAAAAAAAAATACAAGTACTTATGCCAGGGTAAAGGAGTGTATTAAACATACGAATAATTCACAAAAAATAGAAATAAGAAAAATACATACATATGTACAATAATGTACATACGCTCAAAAAACATAACTCTCCTTCAGGTAGTCGGGTAGCAACAAAATTAACAGACAAAAAACTTAAGTGGAAATAGGCAGGTTGTATTACACGCATGAACAAAGGAAAATGGGTACAGATACTTCTCTGCAAGCAAGGTCCGACAAACAAAAGGAAAAGAAGTACACCGAAAGAAAAATGGACTGATAAAATTGGATTGTCAGAGCAAAGGGCAGACAGTTGTGAAGTGAGACGGAGGAGGTTGCTACCTGTTGAGGAATCCATATTTATTTATTTTTATTCCAGTGTTTAATTTAATGAATTGATATAAGAATGAGTTTACAAAATTCAAGTTATTGATCCTACTAATATTACAAATGCAAAAGTTTCTAAGTCTGTTTGTTACCTCATCACATCTAAACCGCTGAACCAATTTAGATGAATTTGATATACAGATAGTTTAGATCCCAGGACAGAAATAGTTTTTATTTCAGAAAATTGCATATTTCCCATATTATAGTGAACTTATTCCATGTGGACGGAGTTGCGGACAACAGCTAGTGACTTTATAAAATTTAAATCATTGATATAAAATAATCGTTAACATTGGAATGTTATTTATTATGAGATGAAATTACTATTCACATTTGAAAACAAACTTCATAACCTCTGTACTCTTATGAAAGCTGTGTATTGTCCTCCATCTCACCTGATGGTAAGTGCAGATGGAGATGAAGATGTAACTCATTGATTTAGGAACTATTGCTAGGTACTATTAATCTAAAAAATAAACGACGGAGCGAGTTCCATTCCTTGGCCGCAAAATATCCTAAGTATTCTGTTAACTGGTTGTTAAATTGACGTGATAAAAAAAAGAAGTTCAGTTATTAATAACATGGCAAATCATACCTGTATTTATCGAGTATTGTGTCCTAATTCCAGTAGAAATGAGAGATAACCCTCTCCTTATTAGATTCATCTAAAACAATTAAAAATGACATTAAATACTCGTTCAATGGCTTAAATACTAACCAAATTTAAGTAGATTTTTTTTAGACTTACTTCGCCACTTAGATAACGTGACTAAATTTAAAATCTGTACAAAAATGTTAATATTATTCGGATTATAACCTTAATTTTGATTTGACAAATTGACATCAAAGTGACATTTCGTTTTGAAGTGTTGCCCATACGTGAAAACAAAACTCCGTAGCATCCACAGCTTGCGTCAGTTAAGTAGGATATTTCTATTGAACAATAGATGGCGCTTAAATCAAAAATTTGCCTTGAGTACTGAAGTTTGGCTATTTGTCAAGAGATGGCGTTTGTAACAAAAAGTTTTACTTCGTGTTAATTTTTTAAACCCCAACGCAAAAAGAAGGGTGTCAGTTAGAAGCAGTTAGAAGTCAATGTCTGTCAGTCTGACCGTGGTGTAGTTCTAAAACCTAAAACAGATGGACCGATTTCGATGCAGTTTTTTTATGCCGAAAGGAGTTTAAATCGGTTTAGCCGTTTTTGAGATGACCACGTCGAGGGTTTTTCAAATTTTGTAAGCTGATTACACTTCTTTTTCTTTTCTTCTACTACTTATGATTTTTAATTTTCATTTTATTTAAGTACATTATTTTGTAAAATTATGAGTTTACGTACATACCCTTTAGGCCGGCAACGCACCCGCAGTCCTAATTATGCTGTAGGTGTCCATGGGTGGCAGTGATCGCTTACCATCAGGTGACACCTGAACACCTAAGATATCTTAACTAACTATAACAATGAAAATTTATAAAAAGAATACCTCGTCTAAAAGATCTGCCTGTGGCAGGGTTCCCATGACGCTGGCCGCATTACCCCTTTGGACCGCAAGTGAGATCCGCTGGGATAAGTACGCGCCAGCTCTTGGGTCCCCAGAAGCGTCGACCAACCGGGACGACAGGGCCTTTATAAAAAAGACTTCTTTTCTTTTTACTATCTTATAACTTTTGTCTGTTAATTACTGTCACGTTGTAGGTAATTTGTAAAAATAGAAAATGCTCCTTTATAAACAAAATTGTTACGCATAAACAAAGCACGAAAGTTTATTACGTTATACTAATTTAAAAGTGTAAATATTTTGTAAATAATATATTTTTTATTTTTACTAATAATAATTCACAAAAGTTTACTAATGATTACTTATTACGTGTAATATCAATTCAAACTCAAACCACCCGCTTTCGCTGCAAAAGCCCGTACCCTATACCTATACCTACCATTGAGGAGAGCCTTGCGTTCAGCCATAGGGTTATTCATTTTCATTGAGTTCCTACAGTTATACAAATAAGTACTTAGTCATCAAAAACACCATAATTAGAAATTTAAACGCATTTAAAACAAAATTGTAATATCAACGCATTCTAACCCTTCTCTAACAAATAAATTATACCATTCCATTTCAAAAAGTTAAACCACAATCTGTAGTAATTTTTATTGGATCTACATCGCATATAGTCATTTACGCCGTATTCTGCGTCTCGCGCACAACTTTCCATCATTTGGGATAAAATAAAACTTTCCTCGTAATCTCATCCAAGTTTTATGAGAAGCTTTCGAGTATTATTACACTTTAACATTTTTATTGACATTTTAACATAATCCCCAAAAAGGTTCACAGGTTAAAAAGTTTATTAGAACCGCTTCGTTCTTGAATTGGCCGCGTACCTAATACTGTTTTGGTTTATTAATGACAGTAATTACTACAAGTACCTAGTATATCAGCGCTAAATTATGAATAGTGGCTAGTGGCTCAACAATCAAAATTCGTCATGGTATAGTCGAACAAACTGATTCATGCAGGTACTAGGAACCTTTTAATTATCAATTTCACTGTAATTCCTTCCGTTCTTCCACTCTGATCAACTAAACTCAACTATTTTTCTATCCTCAACTATTTGATTGGTTCGATAGGAATATTTTTTTCACACCTCTCCTTCAGAAAAGTAACTTTTCCTCCCTGACGAGAGGGAGCAAAGTGCAACTTTTCTGTTCAAGGCTTTTCTAAGTGTTTTATTGCAAATGCCATTTTTTGAAGTTGATAATTGTAAAGCCACGCCATTTTCTATGCTGGTTGTTCTTTAATAATATTTAGAATTATTATTTTTTCTATTTTCTTAATGCTCGGTGTGAAAAGTTGTATGAGCCACTCGGGAGCAAAATTATTTTCATCTTAGGCGTTAACACTTGAATCCCTCATTATGCTCAGGATTCTACTTAAGAATCCCTCGCTACGCTCAGGATTCTATTGCAGAATCCTTCGCTACATTCTGGATTCAATGTACGCCCTCGCCGTAAATACACCATTTTGCTCCCTCGTGACACAAATAACATAGGGAAGAAAAACGTCTTGTGTTATTTATTTGTAAATAAACTTAATGCCATGCCGTTTATTCGATGTAAGGAACCAACCAACTCCTCTTGCACTGAAACCCCAAACCATAAGAAAGCCGCCGCCGTGTTTGACTATAGGAAATTGATACTTGGGGTCATAGCGAGCATAGTCAGGACGTCGAAAATAGGTAATTCCATCTGCTTCAAATAGTAAAACTTAGATTCGTCGCTATAGATTACCTTTTCCCACATTTCCGTAGTCCTAGAACTGGTTTTTCGCATTTTTTATTCTAGCTGTCCGATTTTTCTTGGGAATCAGTTGGGGTCTTTTTCAACCTCGACATTGGCGGAATCATCGATAGTTTCGATGGAGCTATATTTTTCCTAAAAATTGATTGATTGTTGTCTTTTACAGTACGCATTCAGTTTTTAGTTTCATGTATTTCGAAATATTTTACAGAAAAATCACAATATGATAGATTTTTTGCCGCTACATAATACGAGCATCTCTCGAGCCAAAACAAGGCGAACACAATTTTACTGTACCTAATTCTTGTACAGTCAAGGGCAAAGATATCGGCCAAAGTTACAAAAATATGTATACACGACTTTATGCACTTAACATTAAGACCGTGTACCTATAAGTACATATTTTTGCAACTTTGGCCGTGTCGATATCTTTGCCCTTGACGTAACAGACAACCTTAGACTATAGAGATCTTGCAGACAACACACTTACTTTACAATTTCTGTCAAATGCCGTTGCCTGTCTTTGAATACTCGCTTTTTAGATTTTTTTCTTGCGTTATTTAATTTATTCCCCATTATCCTAAAACACCTTTAATACAATAAATTACACAAAATACAGTGGTAACCTTGTTGTTGTTGTTTCTTTAAAAAAATATGGCTCTGTCCATCAGAGGACAATTTTGCCAGTGTCTAGTAGTTTTTGCCGTTGTACGGTAAAAAATTCTAGAAAACGAAATATGAGAGGTAATGGTGGATGAACGATGACGGCGCGAACCAGTGGTAACCTTATTTAGTGTTATGAATTATGATGTAATGATGACTGACGTGTAAATGTAAGTTTTTTTTCGTAAATGAATTGTGGTCAAAAGCGGCGCAGGTCCGTCAAGCAGCGCGCACAAAGAGTATAAGTACCTTTATAGAAAAGCGCGCATAAGCGCACACTGTGTCTGCGTTGAAGTGACAGAGAAGCTATATGTCGTCGGCGTGGCGTAAGTCTTTACCTACTCATCAAAAATTTACAAATAAAATAAATGCAAAAAAATACGATTTAGATTTAAGAAATAATACAATAACTTGCTTTATTACGTTTTGTTTGTAAATCAGACTTAGTAATTTGATTATAGTGTCTTTATAAATAACGGAGTATTTTTGGTTTCTAAATCAAAGTAAGAGCTCACTTTGGCAATAAAATCTATGGAGCCAAATTTGTTTCATCGTGTTTCGAAAGCAATAACTAACTCAAGAATACGATCAAGATTATCGTAATATTTTTTTTATTTCCACGAAATAGACCAATTTTATATTACCTCGTCTCTTTAAAAATAGCAGTGATTGGCGTTGGTCGCCTCTTAATGTTTTTGGTGCGTATGTCTATTTAAAAGCATAATATACATAATTATAAGTGTTTATTATGGCTTTTTAGGGTTCCGTCGCCAAAATGGCAAAAACGGAACCCTTATAGTTTCGCCATATCTGTCTGTCTGTCCGTCCGCAGCTTTGCTCAGGGACTATCAATGCTAGAAAGCTGTAATTTTGCACGAATATATATGTAAACTATGCCGACAAAATGGTACAATAAAAAAATCAAAATAGTAGATTGATAACAGATGGTGGAAAGCGACCCATTTCACCCGAGATATTTCTGGCGTTTGAAGGAAGTGAGAGCGCCAATAGTTCGAGGGGAAATGGGTAATTTCACACGAGTTACACATTCTACTTTTCATTTCGACTGTGAGGAAAGTAAAATACTACACGCACATTTTATAAAAGAGGTATATTAAGAAAAAATCTGTTAAAATTTCAAACGGATGTTCGACGCTTAACTTCCAGTGTTGTACAGTCGAACTCATGAGCAAAAATTTGACCAAAAATATCTGAACACACTTCTACGCCGTTAACAATAGAGTCGTGTTCAGATATTTTGATCAAATTTTTGCTCACAAGTTTATGATGTTTAGATGGCCATGCCGAAACGTGAAAAAAATTTTCATGCTATCATGGTGGCGGGCATCAGAATAGAGGAATAATTGTAATTGTTGATTTTGAATGTTGTTTGTAATTGTTGATTTTCTGTATAATTGCGAAAAAAATAGACTAACTGTAAAATGTTTTTAATTAGAACCCATAGATCGTAATAAACACGTCCTTCAATTTATAGCTGAGTTTAGATATATGAAAAGCTTTTATTTTATTAATATGACGTAACTCAATTATCTTCCACTCCGTGGATAATCGTAAAATTAAAAAAAAATACTTTCCGCCCTAGAGATGAAAACGCAATTTTCCACCCGTTTCCATGAAAATTAAACTTTCCAAACATGAGATATGAAAAAAGAAATCGTTTCAGTGATTTGTTTGCAAAATATTTAACTTTAAAATCTAAACCGGTGGGAGGAAAAATTTGAAAAAAAAACAGTATGGTATTTATCAAACGTACTACACGGAAAACTATAACGGTTAAATTTTCTTGAGAAATAAGTAGTTTAAGAGTAAATAACAGCCTAAGGTATAAAATATCTATAATATAAAAGTGAACCGCCAGAACGGGAAAAAAACGAGACAGAGCAGGTTGGGATGGGAACAAAATTTCTACTGGGGATGTTGGGGTAGTGCTGCTGCATAAGTAGCGTAGTAGAAATAAGCAACCTGAGATATGTATGCATAGGAAAAATTCGTGTCTAAATTCCTGTCCAGCGGTGGTGTAGGGGTTATAGCACGCAGCACGGATTGCTGAGGACCTGGGTTCGATTCCCAGCGCTGGTCTCTTTTTCTAGTTTTTCTGTGCATCCATGTCTCAGTTTGTATTTTCGATATGTTGGGGTTCCTTTCGCTGGAGGTGAGGCTGTATGATGTCAGTTACTTGTAGTATCCTGCGGGGAGACTGGACTGTCCGGGTTTGGTGTCCCAACTGGTGCGTCTATTCATTCCCCCTGTGTCAAAATACGCCTTTCGGGAGCGAAAGTACCCCTTGTTGGCGGTGCCAGCCTCGCGGACCGTGTCCCTCCGCAGATCGCCGCTGGTTTGCGCTCTGCGATGGGTGAATGCGTTTCTGGATGCGTCTCCTGGTACCGATGTGCTTGCGTGTAGATGGGCATCGGTAAGTGATGAATGTTTGAGGTTTTGCGTGAAGATGGATGAACGGCCTTCATCTGTGTATTGACGTTATTTATGTACTAGGTATTTTGTTTTAATTGTATGTATAGCTTAGACTCTAAAACTCACAGTGCTTTAGTTTTACTGTCATACTGTGTAATTTAATTGAATAAATAAAATAAAATAAATATAATGGCACTCTACAACACCATTTTGACACGTTTCTCCCAAACAACGCATTATATCTTTGGAATTTTAAAGCAATTCGATTCTTTGACTTTGGGAATCGCGAAAAACTTGAGAAAATATGATATTGGGTGTGATACATTTTGTATATTAAGCAAAATAAAATCACAAGTTCGATTTTCGAGCCAAAAACGAGCGATCTATTATCTATGCTAGAAGTTACTATTCAATAATTGATATGTTGTTGATTAAATAAAAAACATATATTTTTCCTATCAGTGGTCGAAAACTAGCTCACCGGTGCAAGTTACTAGTATCGATTTACCTGTTTATTCCTGCCTACCCGAGAGTTGTGACTTTTGCATATAATATTCTATGGACTTCATACTTTCGATTGGTATGGAATTTGTCTATTAACCAAACTGTTATTTTTTTTTAATTATTAATTTTATTAATCATATCCTGGACTGAAATTTTTTAGACAACCCATATGCAATTTATTTATTGACATATTAAGTTTAATATAAAATACGTTTTGGATCTTAGACTACTAGGACGAAAATCAGATTTTTTGGACGAAAACTAGCAAAAACCCTACTTTTGTTAAACATATTTTTTATAAAAAAATCCGTGGTAGTAATTTATGGTCATGTCCTAGTCATGTCATAATAAACAATTTAAAAAAAGAAGCATTTTAGTAAGGGTAGGTACTTCAAGATATTAATTTCGCAACACAAAGTTGGCAACTCAGATAATTGGACGAAAACCAGCGCAATGACCCTACGTAGGATTGATTTATTTATATTTAAACTTCGGGTACGCAACAGAGTTCTTGTTTGTCGAAACATTTCCCGCCTGTTGTTGACGTGAGTTTCCCAGTTCAGAATTTTCCTCGAACATTTTAACTTTTACTAAGTACCTACCGACAAAAAGTACAAAGGTGGACGCCCTTTGTGCTTCGTTTTATAAAAATACGGTCACGCTGGTCACACGGAACCTCTTTAATGAATACCTAAGCATCCTTAGTAACCCGCGACGCAAAAAGTGGGGTGTTATACGTAAGTTTGACCGCTACTTATGTGTGCCTGTGTGTATGTCTGTGGCACCGTAGCTCTTAAGCGGGTGGGTGGACCGATTTGAATGCGGTTTTTTTATTTGAAATCAAGTTTTCCAGCGATTGTTCTTAGACAAGTTGCGTTGTGTTGTTTTGTGTTGTATAAAGGACCACTTTGTAGGATATGGTGCACTGGTTGTAATAAAAGATAGTTTAACACTTACTGAACACTTCTTTACTGCGTTTAGGGAAATGATAAACAGCTTTTAAAAGTACCTATTTCTCTAGATCCGAATTATAACAATTTAATATAACATGCTTTTATTTAACTTATTATACGTTTGTATGTATGTATGTAGTACGTGGGCGACCGAACCATAGAATATAACCCAAACAACAAAAAGTTAGTAAACCCCCGACTTTGTTACTTCAAAGTTCAATATCTCAAAAACGGCTGACCCGATTTTGATAAAACATATCTAAGAACCATCGATAGAAAACCTGCTATCAAATAAAAGAAACCGCATTCAAATCGGTCCACCCGTTTAAGAGCTACAGTGCCACACACAGACAGACAGACATACACACACACAGACACGCAGACACACATAGCGGTCAAACTTATAACACCCATCTTTTTGCGTCGGGGGTTAAAAATAATAGTACTACACCGAACTTTGTTCGAGGTTTTTTTAATCTTGTTTATTAGGAACTCTAAGTTTGATTGTCGATCATATGATACATTATCCAGCCGTTTATGATACCGAGGGAACCATTGATATACTCGTAGATAGACATAATAGGTAGTGCCACCTGAATTGAGGTCACACAAGAACATTATCGTGTAATGACAGCAGGACTTTGACATTTACTCTTTTTTTTTATTCGGCTGGATGACAAACGAGCAAGTGGGTCTCCTGATGGTAAGAGATCACCACCGCCCATAGACACCTGCAACACCAGGGGGATTGAGATGCGTTGCCAACCTAGAGGCCTAAGATGGGATACCTCAAGTGCCAGTAATTTCACCGGCTGTCTTGCTCTCCACGCCGAAACACAACAGTGCAAGCACTGCTGCTTCACGGCAGGATTAGCGAGCAAGATGGTGGTAGCAATCCGGGCGGACCTTGCACAAGGTCCTACCACCTGCAACCCCACACTCATTCATTTCATCCATTATCCTTTTGTACAATCAGTTCTTTTTGTAGCTGTGTGTGTAATCATTCACTTCAACTCTCGTGGCATTACCTATACCTACATAGGTACTTAGGCACGCTCAAAAAATATAGCCTTCCTTCGGGCTGTCCGATAACAAAAAGGCTGATTTTCATTTTGACTTGTGTGAAAATAATCTTTTTTATGTTTAAAGCCACACAACTGTTATTGAACCTTAAGCTGCATTTCCACCAGAGATATACGAGGAATGTGTTTGTCATGGACCAATACAAACAGTGGAAACAGCCCGGCGGAGCGAGGTTATAAAAATCAGCCAAGAGCATGTCGGACACGCCCGAAATAGGGTTCCGTAGCCATTACGAAAAAATTAAGTAATATTTTTCTAAGGATTTCGTATTTTGTACGGAATATGTACATTTTATACCTTAGGCTGCTATTTACTCTTAAACTACTAATAATTCTCAAGAAAACTTAACCATTATAGTTTTTCTTGTAAGTTTGATTTACTTACTACCATCCTGATTTTTTTTTAAATTTTCCACCCACCGGTTTAGATTTTAGAGGGGGGAAGGCGCTCGATTTTAATGAAAATTTAAAAATAGAAATAGAAATATTTATTCGCTCTTCGCACGTATATAAAACATAGTAAAAATCCATCCCAGCCTATATACGTCCCACTGCTGGGCACAGGCCTCCTCTCAGAACAAGAGGGCTTGGGCCATAGTTCCCACGCGGGCCCAGTGCGGATTGGGAACTTCGCACGCACCATTAAATCGCTTCGCAGGTTTGTGCAGGTTTCCTCACGATGTTTTCCTTCACCGCAAAGCCCGTGGTAAATTTCAAATGTAATTCCGCACATGAATTTCGAAAAACTCAGAGGTGCGAGCCGGGGTTCGAACCCACGACCTTCTGCTTGAGAGGCGATAGGTCAAACCACTAGGCCACCACGGCTAATCCACTAGGCCACCACGGCTAATAAAACACTTACACTTTGCTAACTTTAAAAACACTTAACACTTTGAAAATTTGTAAATTTGCACTTTAAATTTGAATATTTTGAAAACATATCACTGAATCGAAAAATTGTTTTAGCAACCCCCTAATGGCTTTAAAATACCTATTCAACGATACCCCACACTACAAGATTAGATGATAAAAAAAATCACCCCCACTTTACGTCTATGGTACTCCAAAAAAAATTTTTTTTAAATTTTTTATTGTACCATTTTGTCGGCATAGTTTACATAATATATTCGTGCAAAATTACAGCTTTCTAGTATTGATGGTCCTTGAGCAAAGCCGCGGACGGACAGACACGGCGAAACTATAAGTGTTCCGTTTTTGCCATTTTGGATACGGAACCCTAAAAATTAAGCGTTTCTATTGGTTCATGATGGTAACGGAGCCCTAGGGCAGTAAAATAATTTATCTCGACTGTACATACAAAAGTACCGATTTAATTCACAATAATCTTTTACTTTCCCAGCTTTACTTTTACAAGCTGTCGGTTTGTGAATGAATTAGTATAAAAAGGGAGTGCTCTAAGTGAGTTAGCCGAGAATTTATCGGTTAATTTTGCTTTGAAACATAATTTTCAATTAAACTGTCTCTTTATTTGAAACATTTCGTTAATTACTACGTTATTATTAATGTTGATGTAGTTACTTAGGAGAGCTTACCTTTCTAGTACCTATCTTTGTTGTTATCTCCTGACTCAAAAAGAAGGTGGTTATGAACTTATGAATGTGACACCGAAGTCTGTCTGTCTGTGGCGTACTGGCGTCGTAGCTCTCAAACGGATGGACCAATGCTATTCGGTTTTTTATGTGAAAGCTATTTTTTTGCGGTGGTTTCTATAGTAGGTAGCTATGTTTCATTAGAATCAGTTGAGCCGTTTTAGGGATATTGAACTTACTATAAAATGGGGTTTTCCTGCCTGTCTAAGTTGGTTGAGTGCCATTAGCTTAGCAGAAAGTTGCTATAAAAATTTAGTCGTTTACCATTTTGTCAATTACCATAAAGGAATAGACAGAAGGAAAATAGACTCTTATTTTATAGTCTCTACTCAGACCGGTCTTGTGCTCTCCGCATCCACCACGATCCCGCGATCTTAACCAGGTCGTCGCTCCATCTTGTTGGAGGCCTACCGACAGCTCGTCTCCCGGTCCGCGGACGCTATTCGAGAACCTTCTGACCCCATCGGCCATCAGTCCTGCGAGCAATGTGCCCCGCCCACTGCCACTTCAGTTTCGCAATTCTTCGGGCTATGTCGGTAACCTTAGCTCTACTGCGGATATCATCGTTTCTGATTATATCCCACAGAGAAACCCCGAGGATAGCCCTCTCCATAGCCCTCTGAGTTACTTTGAGCTTCCTCATGAGACCCATCGTTAGCACCCACGTCTCAGATCCGTAATTCACTGGAAGAAGATATCCGCACAGAGTCCCACGCTCATGTTTTAAATAGATAAAGATATAAACAGACTATAATTATTCCTTTAACGTTACCATAATTCCCTTCTCTGAATTCCAAAGCAACAGCGCAAACTCAGCCTTGCATGGTCCCGTTAAAGTTAATTTTAAAATCTTGTTTCAATCGAACGTAGAACTTTGTTGTAAGTTTGCAGCAGTTTCCGACAACTTGACTCCCGTAACTGCGTAATTGTGGGTTGAATGGGATGTATGAGACGAAGCGTATCAGTTGACGGGCCAAACTAGGTGTAGGTTCGTCAACATGGTCCGCCCGGCGAGCTGGCTTGGAAACATTGATGGCAATTATAAGAGACTACCGCTGGGGTAAACGAGTTCTTGAGTGGAGACCGCGAATCGGCAAGCGTGGCGTGGGACGCCCTCAGACTAGGTGGAGCGATGATCTTCGCAAGGTAGCTGCTGGCAAGAACTGAATGAGAGTGGCCGAGGATCGTGCTCAGTGGCGTGCAATAGATGTCCAGCAGTGGACTAAGATAGGCCGATGATGATTATGATAAGAGACTAGCTGTTGCCCGCGACTCTGTCCGCGTTGAGTTCGTTTATCGCTATCCCGCGGGAACTTTGCAATTTTCCGGGATATAATCTATCCTATATCCTTTTCCGGGATTCAAACTATCTGTATACTGAATTTCATTTAAATCGGTTTAGCGGTTTAGACGTGAAAAGGTAACAAACAAACAGACTTACAAATTTTCTCATTTATAATACCAATTTGACTTGTTTAATTTGTCTCTGAGCATGTTGGCCTGGGTATTATTTCATTTTAAGGGTTCCGTAGCCAAACCATGTCTGTCTGTCTGTCTGTCCGCGGCTTTGCTCTGAGACTATCAATGCTAGAAAACTGCAATTTCGCACGGACGGAATAGCTAAGTTCACTTGAGAATTATAAGTAGATTAAATAGCAGCCTAAGGTATAAAATATATCTAAACTTGTAAGATACGGACTTGTACAAAATACGGAAATCCTTAAAAAATATATTAAGTAGGTACTTGATTTTTTCGTAAAAGCTACGAAACCCTATTTTGGGCGTGTCCGACACGCTCTTGGGCCGGTTTTATATCTAATGAACCAAATAATGATGTAAGAAACTTAATTAATTACTAACTAAACTTAATTATAACTGATTTTTAATCGACTTCAAAAAAGGGGGTGATTCTACGGTTCACTGTATTTATTGTTTTTAACACTGCTCAAAAAAATAGGGGCTGCGGATTGGTAGAACGAAAATAATAATACATTATAATTTATAATGATATTTCCTGTATAAAAATTGTCTTATTAATACAGCAACATAACAATACAATTTTTTGAATGAATTAAATGCATTTAGCTACATTTTCATTAACACGTTTCAATAGTAATAATAATTCTTCTTAAAGTAATATTTATTTCACAATAGATATACAAAAAATCACATCTATTGTACATTGACGTCAATAAGAACGTATTCGCAGACGTAAGGTTGTTTCTGGTGGCACCAGAAGCTGCGCAGGAGATTGACCGCGTCGACAGCTGCGCAGTGCGGCTCCCGACGATCGTTACTGAAATACAATCATCATCATCATCCGGAAGACGTCCACTGCTGATCAACGCCTAATTAGACGAGTTGCTACTTAGACCAGTTGCTTCTTAGACGTCGTCGTCGTCATCGTCGTCATCGTTTTCGTCGTCGCCGTCGCTGTCGTCATTTTCGTCGTCATCACTTTGTCGTCGTGGTCGTAGTTTACGTCATCGTCGTCGTCGTGGTCGTAGTTTACGTCATCGTCGTCGTCGTCGCTTCGTCGTCTTCGTTGTCGTCATCTCGTCGTCGTCGTCATCCGCATCGTCGTCATCGTCGTCGTCATCGTCGTCGTCGTCGTCGTCTTCGTCGTCGTCGTCGTCATCAAAGTTGAAAAATGATGCTGGTTTTCGCTTCCCTATATGTTGTACATACAGTGTTAGTTTAATTTGTTTCATAATTTACATAAAACAATAAAAAAAGTTAATTGCAATTATTTTAATCGCAAGTAACGATTAACAGACTATCTTGCTACCTATCTATACTACCCTACTTAGTAATATTGTTGAGTCTTGTATAGTGTTGTATATTGCTGTGTTGTGAATAAATTTATTTCTTTCTTTCTAACTTACATTAATTTAAATAATTTAATTGCAATTCATTGAATTGAGATTGATTTAATTGTTATTACTTTTTTAATCAATTATTTATTAAGTTCAGTTATTGTAGGATATAAACATGTATTTAAAAAGCAAAAAAATTTTTTTTAAATCAACTAATAAGTCCACGGCTTACATCATTAGCATGTAGTGATTAATCTTTTTTGGCAATGACACTCGAAAATGTACTCTGTGGCCTTCTGCTATAGGTACTAATACTCTGGTCACCGCCAACGATGTCACAAGGCTAACAAGTTTGACGTTTGACTGGGCCTAATAACTGAGTGTCGTATCTATTACTTAGAAACTATACATGTTATACCTACCTGTGTTTGCTCCCGTTTCCTTTTGCAAAGCTGGAAAAACCAGTACTTTCTATGTCTTCTCCTGTAAAAAAAGCATTGTCATTTCTTGGAATAAAAAGTCTAAATAGCTAAAAAAGTTCAATGAAAAAAAAATTGGTTTAGAACCTCCAACAATTAACAAATTGGTGTCAGTCAAGTGTCCCATGATATTTATTTATTTACATTTTGACACATGTAAGTAGACGCAGTTCATCTCTTTAAATATTATAATTAATAACTGTGGCCTGCAGCTAATGGTGCAAGGAAAGATTACGAGTATTTAAGGAAATAGAAGATAGGTACTGAAGAAGAACTACTGAAGATAATAGAATATAGGAATTTAAGGACACGGAAGAAGATATCGTGCCTCAAAAATCTCAGAATTTGGTTCAATTTGAGCATTAAATATCTATTCCGGGCAACAGTATTCAAGATAATAATAGCCCTAATGATACCCGACTTCCGATAAAAGCTTAAAAAGGCAATGAACTAAAATAATTTCCTTGCTCACCCGCGACCTTACGATAAAAAAGGTCAAAAAAAAAGGGTTTATCGTAAGGTCGCGGGTGAGCAAGGAAATTATTTTAGTTCATTGATATGGACCTCCGCAAAGTAACGCCTGATTCAATAAATTACTTAAAAAGGCATATTAAGAGTGTTTTTCTAGGTTATGTTATTGCAATTAAGTTCAGAACCGTCAACGTTCCGCCACACCCGGTAGTCATCGAGGTTGCTGATGCCGATCCACACCAGATAGCAGCTGCCCGTCCAACCCGTGATATCCGGAAACACCATGCTGCGCACCACACTCTGAATGGCATTGAACTCCGCCTGGAAGGAGGGAACGAGCAAGCATGAGATAATGATTTTTGCAATCATTCGGCGGAGAACTGCGTCGTTCATACGAAGATTTACCTAACACGAGCAATAGCTATATGTATTGTGTGCAAAAACAGATGGACAGATACTGGGTCACTGGATCAAACTGCATTCTGTGTTTCAACCATTGAATCATTTATAACTAACACTTATTTAATGCTAGCAATGGAGTGCAGTATTCTGAATGTTTGAAAAACTGATAGAATTAGGAACTTGGCACTGCACTTCAAAACTCCTATTACAGATGTGGGTGTCACGACCGCCAAGCTGAAGTGAGACTGGGCCGGACATGTCAGCCGCAAGCATCCGAATTGATGGGCACGAATTGTTATTGAATGGGTTCCGAGGGATGACTAAAGGAGCAGAAGCAGACGCAAGATAAGATGAAGGGAAGGAGCGGAGGCCTTTGCCCAGGAGTGGGACATATTACGGGCTATACATGAAACTTTATAATAAGTTATTACTAATCCAAGTATGATCTGTCTGTAAAGAGATCTCTGTAATGTTCCTGTGTCCTCCATGATAGTCTAACCCACTCTATTCACTTCCTACCTCTGACTTAGGTACAGCCAACTTGCCGTTTTCGTCTTTACAAGACTTTTTGGCGTCCATCCACGTCTCTGCTTTGTATTTCAGCTTGTAGCCCCGCCTGAGCTCTACGTTTTCAACGTAATCTAGAACACATAATAAATTTTAAGTTTCTGCAGGCTTATGCTGCGTTTCCACCTCAGATGTACAAGGATGTATTGCGAGAAATGTGTTTTTCATAAACCAATAGAAACAGCACATCACTGGTGGAAACAGCTGAGCGGAGCGAGATAAAGTAAATGAAGGGTATCTATTGGTTCCTGAAAAATACATTTCTCGCAACACATCTTCGCACAACTCTGGTGGAAACGGAGCCTTATGCTCTCTTTCCACTAAACAAGGGGTAATAAGCAAAAACGGAGATAACAGACTGAGTATATAGACCGGAACAACAAGCTTATGAATGACTCCTTATTCTTCTTACAATTATTTTTTTCTAACATGTGTAATGAGACACTGCTGATATTATAAATATTTTTTTTTTCTTTCTTTCTTATTCAGTGGAAACACGTCTATGCAGAGTCCGCTCTGCTATGTTACAAGTTTATTAATAAATATATTTGGTCAACATAGCAGTAATAAAACTAAAACTAAACATTATCGTCACTAAATTGACATGGATCCGTAAAGCATGAGAATGATGTCTTGTAGACGAGGTGGAAAGAGGTGGTCCAAACTGCCGAGGATCATGGACAATGGAGGAAATTATACTCTAGTCCTACATCCAGCAGAGGGTATCAGGAAAGCAGAAGAAGTCTGTGGTGGGGAGCGCAATAGATGACAGGAGTAGAAGGACCACGGAGAAAATGCATATCCTTTTCTTACCTTCTCTGTCTAGGCAGGCTATCGTACCAACAGCTATTAATAATACACTTATTACTCCGAATGCACTGAAACTTATAAAGAACGTTATTTAATCCTGCAAATACTGCTGTTGTAAATGTGAAAGATTGTGAGTTAGTGGTTGAGATTTTGTACATGCTCTCGTAGGAATATTGGCATAAAAAAGTAGCACATAATTGTATTCCTGCGATCCCGCAACCTATCTTAATACCAAGTTCCAGCGCTGTTTTAGCTTGAAAAAAAAAACAGAAAGTCTAATTCTAGTTGTCTGATCAGGATCAACGGTTAATGGCATGGTCATGAATGAAACTTGGTACAGATATGTATGGATCACAATACAAGTACAGCCAATAAAAATTACAGTCAGCAGAGAAAAGCTTTTTATAAAAACGAAAATTTTAACCAAAAAATATCATAACTATAAGCACACAATTGCACGATCAAGAGCCTGTTTCACCACTATCTGAGAAGTTCCTCGTATTTTATGAAGCACATGTCTGTGATGCTGTCTTCGTTTATTTTGTTCGAATAAACAGAGACGGCGTCACAGATATTATTATAAAAGTACCGTGAATTGCACAAAGTGGTAAAACGGGCCTAAGTGAACAATTTTAACACCTAATAGCATATGCATATATTAGCGTTTACTTGACTTTCACCTAATGCCTTAACCACGTATGCAGCATCCATAGTAGTTCCTCTCAGTAGCCAGAGCAGTAGCGTTCAGGGCACTGGGTGAAGTTTTTAAAATGTACGAACTCTTTAAGAACCAGGTGAAAATCAGTATACACTTTCATCCGTTCGAGGAACTAAATGCGTTAATAGACAAAGTGTTTACCTCATGTTGCACTGTTATCACTCTCCCGCGGATTGAACAGATAAACATAAACACGGTTTATATACCCATGCGGGTACAGTTCACCGCGTCGGGCACGTTTTACACCATGTTCCGACGCCTTGACCTAAATATTTTAAATAACAATGACATGGATCTGTTGTAATGGCAAAACCGATGACAAACCGATGATTTTGGCAACTGGGTCGAGTTGGGGTCGAGCCACAGATCAACAACGGGCATAAATACATCCACTGATTTTTTAAGTTTTACTTTCAGAACATTAATACTTTTTACTACGAGCGAACTCATAGAACACAATCTCTGGCTTACAGAATCTATGAAAATACTCACGATACACGAGGAAAGTTTTTCAAAGCTAAGATAAAACCAATAAAGGCTCTCTCTTATCAATGCCCTAGTTTGTAACACTTCATTTTTAGAGTTCTGTATCGCAAAATGGTATAATATATGGAAGGAATATTTTAACAAACGATCACGAGAAAAGGGTATTTTGTATGAGTAGGAACGTCCACAATGAGCCTCGCGTACCTTCATCATCGTCATCATCACCACAGTACTTTTACCGTCTGTCTTACTCTCACGCCGAAACACAACAGTGCAAGTACTGCTGCTTCACTTCAGGATTAGCGAGCAAGATGGGGATCGCAATCCGGGCGGACCTTGTACAAGGTCCTACCACCAGCAAAAATCGGTTGGAAGCGACCTGCGTCAACCGTGAGCACGCAGCTATAACCAGGTCCTCCGTCCATGTCGTTGGTGGGCATCCTACTCTGCGCTTGTCTTTCCGTGGTCTCCAGTCGATAGCTTTTCAGCCCCAACGGTCACCTGTTCTCCGTGCTACATGGTCTGCCCATAAATCTGCGCAGAAAGGCAGCACTCCTCACTGCATGCTCCTACAGAACAAACATGGTTGCCACAACTGGACGTATGTTCCTCTTTATAAGTTTGGATGACGAAAATGTATTCACCAAATTATGAGCTATGCGGCACGATACCTATAGAAGATGACATTTGTTGATGGAATGTCTGCGAGGGAGGCGTTGGTTGCAGCAGCCAACCGAGCAAGTATTCGGCAAATGTCCGTATTCCGGATTGTACAGCGCAAAGAAACTTCAAGTAGGCCGTTTTTGAGGTTAGATTAAAATATCAAAAAGTGTAAATAATTTTAAAGTTATTTATGAAGACAGGGCCAAATTGACCATTCTTCCCCTTTATTTTCAAAATTACTAAAATTAAAAAAAACCTACTTATTTCTGTGCGATGCGTCACTGCGATTCCGTACCGTCGCCGTTTTTAAGCAGCGGTGTGGCCACTTGAAAGTACGGAACCCTGTCCACGCGAGTTTAAATAACACTTTTCCGATGTTTGTCTGCGAATAACGAAACGGCTGAATGTAGAACGTTCCACTTGTATGAATAAACACGTTATTGACAAATACTTGTAAATAAATAACACATTCAACAATATTCTTATCAGCGGGATTGACCATGGAGTAAGCCATAGACGAACTGGTTCAAGTCCAGGATTGTTATCTAGGGTTCAGACGTCAACAGGAATATTTAATTTAAAAATACGCCTAAACACGCTATGTGTATGTCGCAGTCGGAACGTATATCTGCCGTATTGCATTACGGCTAGCCGTTTTCAAAAACAGGACCGTATTGAAATGCGGTGGTTCAACGATTAGGCGACGACAACGATGAGATTTGTAGGATATTCACACAATCCGACTGCAACATGTTGTACACTAGGTTATGTTTTGGCGTCTCTCCCTGTAACAACGTATATCAAAAATAAAAACACTTTTTATGCTTAAATGCATAAAGTAAAATCTTCGCCTAAGACCAAGGTAATCAATCAAAGGTCAACAGCCCCTAACAAAAAAGTTTCGATATATTTTTGTGTTTTGTAAAACTAATAAACAATCAAATCAATCAAAATAAATCAATAAAACTAAAAACAAAAGGTACCTAGCAAGTGAATAATTGTTTCCACTGTTGATATTTAATTTCCTCTCAATCGAAGTGAAAAGCAGAGTGTAAAACTCGAGCGTTAAACCTATTTTCCCCTTGACGTGAAATGGCTCGTTTTATGCTCTTGTTGTACAATCTACTAGTGAGACTCACTCATATATAATGAAATAAACCCGGATAACTTATAATTGTAATTTTATGAATAAATAAATAAATAAATAACTCACAATTAATTTGTAGCCCTGCCTATAGGAACAACGCGATTCACCGGCTGCTGCAAGAGTTAAGCCACTAGTGTCTTGGACAAATTACCTATACTTGACCTGATGAACGTTCCTTTAAAGTTAACGGAAACCAAAAATAACATCTTGTATAATCGTGTTAAAAAGTTTATTAATTAGCAGCGATTCGTCACTCTAACGGCTCACAGCGCCAGTAATTTGTCACTAAGATAACATCAACTTAATGCAATGGCAAATTTACTGTAAAAATACTTTCACATAAAAAGTAGAATTTAAACACATTCCTAAGAGGTTATCTGGCATTAATTTAGTTTATTATTTACTAGCTTTTGCCCGCGGCTTCTTCCGCGTGGAATTCGGTTATCGTGCGCTGTTCCCTCGGGAACTGTGCATTTTTCCGGGATAAAACTTAGCCCATGTCACTCTCTGGCCTATAAACTATCTCTATGCCAAAAATCACGTCGATGCATCGCTCAGTTTCGACGTGCAAGACGAACAAACATACAATCACAGTTTATAGTATGGATTGATTCATAGAGAAGTTACCTACTTTACTAAGTTTAAGTTATTGCTTCTGCCCGAGACTTTGTCTGCGATTAGGTTGTCACTATCCCATGAGTACCTACTATTGGATCAAGATCCCAGTTGAGCCAGACCTTCGTCATAGTGTAAAGGTTGAAAGTTTGAGGGTTCCGTAGTCAACTAGGAACCCTTATAGTTTTGCCATGTCTGCCCGTCGGTCTGTCTGTCTGTCCGCGGGTAAGTTAGAGACCGTTAGTGCTAGAAAGCTATAATTTGGCATGAATGTACATATCAGTCACGCAGACAGTGGTAAAATAAAAAATAACAAAAAAAAATTGAAGGCTTCCTCCCATAGACGTAAAGTGGGGGTGATTTTTTTTTCTCGACTGCCTATAGTATGGGGTATCGTTGGATAGTTATTGCAAAACCATTGGGGGTTGCTAAGACGATTTTTCGATTCAGTGATTTATTTGCGAAATATTCAAGTTTAAAGAGCAAATTTTCACGAAAATCGAGCCCCTTCTAATTTTCAAGGAAAATTATAACGGCTAAGATTGCTTGACAATTATTTGTAGTTTAAGAGTAAATAGCAGCATAAGGTATAAAATATTGCTTCATTTTTTCGTAATGGCTACGGAAACCTATCTTGGGCATGTCCGACACGGTCTTGGCCGGTTTTTTTATATATGGTGCTAACACAGGTGAGAACGACGTATTTGCAACATGCGCTGTGTAAACGCCGCACCACTTGAAACTTTGCTAATAAAAATAATCAGGAGTCTATTTTAAAAACACGGGTAGTCTGGCACAAAGAGATATTATTTCGAGCAAAATATATAAAATTGGGTTTTATACTATGATGAAAATTAAGTTGAAATTTTATCATGTTTAATACGTAATATTTACAAAAGCGCTCAATATCCAAACTTCATGGTTGGGGTCGTTCTTAACCCTGTGTTAGTATTAGCACCATAATATAATCAGTTTCAGGATGATTTAAAAGAAAGAAAGAAGACATTCAAACACAAATAAAACAAAAAAGAAATACAAAAATAAAAATACACGATTAATCGTGTGTCCCTGCAAAATTGAAACGGCCGCTGGCTCAGCATAATCACAGAACAAGTAATTGTACAAGTGTATAATGGCATAATGCAAAATAATTGGCACCTGTCAAAAGGTTCTAGTCTATGTGATTCAGTTCTCTCTAATGTAGATTAGAGTTAATTTTGTCATTTGTAACAAATATTTTGGTGTAAGTAAATAGTTGTTGTTGTAAATAGTAGTACTATTATGTACTTAGCTCTATCTGCCGCCAAATATTTTGATAGTACTTAGAGTAATCAGAAATGGCTTCTAGTTAAACTAAGTCTAGAAATCAAACAACTATAACGTTAAAACATTTTAAGTAAAGCTGGAATGAAGATGGGTCTCGTTATACCTACCTGGATTTAAGCAAATATTTTGTGTAAAAGGAGCATTAGTGAATCCTAGAGCTCGTGTCACATTAAAGTTTTACCTTTCATGTTGATTATATTTCAAATAATTTCTTACAAATATAGTACAGCTCTCTACTAATTACACATACGTATATATATTGGCTATCGATGTTTTTACTCATTCGATATTTTAATCAATCGACATTTCAATCTCAGACATTTTAACACACACTAACAACAACAACAACTTTAACAACACAACACCAACAACTAACACTAACTGTATAACAACTTTCGATATTGTGATACAATCGATATTTTGATTTTCGATATTTTGAACATCGACATTTTAACCGTAGGTATTTTAATTTTCGATATTCAAATACTCAAATAGCAAGCTATCTAGTTCAGCAGATGAACTATAGATGGCGCTGTATCGAACATTAACCTTGCCAAACTTAAGAGATCAAGAACATACTATGGTAGGAGGATGTTCAGAACGATTCCTAGCTATTGATCTTTTTCGTTGCACGATTTTGAATTTGATTGACTTTTCAAATATTTAAATGGGTATCTATAAAAAAAACTGATAGTAAATTGGCCTAGAACTTCTCATTTTACAACGCTTGCAATATAGAGACGATTCAGCTTTATATATCGTGTACTTTATTAAGGATTATAATGTTATCCGATTTTTTATAACATCAGCAATGTGTCTACATCCCAAAGCCTAGAAAGGTTCACAAAGAGATTGTCTGAAACCACCCAGGGCGACTTTCAGCTAAAAGGATTTACTACAATGGACTTTTAATCAAAAACAAAGTGCTCGAACTTCATTTAATACAAAATTCTTAATACAAATACACTTTATTTTCCATACGCATAGAAGCCATGCCCCGCACCGTGCCCTCCAAAATATAAGCCGGTTCCATAACCTCCATAAAAAGTTCGAAATCGGTTCACATCATCTCGGTCCTCTGCTTTCTTTTCTACCCGCAATTGTCCAAATTTCTGTGCTCTATGTAGCGGTATTACAGATAAATCATGTACCTGTACCAGGTTGTGCTGAAACGGTACCAGGATCGGTACTAGTTGCGATGGATGGGTGATGTTCGTCGATGAATGGGACACAGTTTGGTGGTAAATCGGTATGCGTCCATTGCTGGTGATGATATGCTGGACCCCCGTGTGCACCGAACTTTGGTGGACATTGGAAGTCGCTGGTAAAACGTGCAACTGACTTGGCAGTAGCAGATGGTGGTGAATAGGCAGCGGGTAGCCTATATTTATTCCTTTCTTCTTCCTAACTTCTTTTTTGAGAGCTGGTATGTCGTGGCGTTGTATGACGGTGTGTGAAGGTTGAAGTTCGCGAGACGGTTGAGGCAAGTTGAAAGCTGGCTGGATGGCAATGATGACTAGGAACAGGTTTGGCAGCATCTGTAAAGAAATTGAATTTTAGAGCAGTGTAGTTACACTATAAAGTTAAAATACAGGTAATAATTATTCTACAGAGTGATTCATGATTCGACCTATTCGGCATTTTCCCTGCAGAAAAGAATTTAAAAACAACAACAACTATTCCTAAAAGAATGTTAGTTAAGTATACTAAAGGTAATTTGCAATAATTTCTTAGTTGTGCAAAATATTTACAAGGAGCTTATACGCAATAAATGGATTTGATTTCATCCTCATCATCCCAGCCTATATACGTCCCACTGCTGGGCACAGGCCTCCTCTCAGAACAAGAGGGCTTGGGCCGTAGTTCCACGCGGGCCCAGTGCGGATTGGAACTTCACACGCACCAATGTATTGCTTCGCTGGTTTGTGCAGGTTTCCTCACGATGTTTTCCTTCACCGCAAAGCTCGTGTAAATTTCAAATGTAATGTGTGTGGATTTGATTTAACTCAAAATAGAATTTTCCGCTTTCAAATATTTTTGAATAGAAAATCTACTGCAAGTAGTTAATTTAACGACCATTTACGTAAATATTTGTTTAATAACTGATTTTTTAATAGTTTTTACATTAAATCTCTATCTGGATCAACTACGTAGGTACTTATTATTTATTTATTTATAAAAAAACTGTCCTGTTTCCTACCTACTTATATAGTAATATGTATATGTCCCACTGCTAGGCACAGCCTGTGCCGCAAAGGCCTCCTCCCAATATAAGAGGATTTTTAGGCCGTAGTTCCTACGCGAGCCCTGTGTGGATAAGGATGTGAACTAACTGAAAATGGCAACTGAACATCCAAGTCCTAATGACCTATTTCGCCCCGACTATGATCGCTGAAATAACTGCGTCATATCGAAAATACAAACTGAGACATGGATGCACAGAAAAACCTGAAAAAGAGACCAGCGCTGGGAATCGAACCCAGGTCCTCAGCAATCCGTGTTGCGTTAACCCTATTATGATTAATCATAATTTGATTGCTTAGTAGCGACATCTCTTGTCTGGGTGAGAGGTTAGTTCCAAAAGAATGTGAAGTCTCTTGATGAAAGCGAAACATAGATGTCGCTAGTGCTACTGCTTAAGTAGCGTAGTAGAAAAAGGAACCTGAGATATGTGTGCATTGGAGAAATTTGTGCCTAGACTCCTGTCCAGGAGTGGTGTAGGGTTATAGCACGCAGCACGGATTACTGAGGACCTGGGTTCGATTCCCAGCGCTGGTCTCTTTTTCTGGTTTTTCTGCGCATCCATGTCTCAGTTTGTATTTTCGATATGATTTTCACGGGATACCCGTAAAAGTAAAAAATTGGAGTTGAAATAAAAAATAAAAAAAGACCAAAAACCAATCATACCTGCGTCATATTTCAGGCTGAGCCCATCTGTCAACAGCCGCGTAATGACGTGTCAGCTGTCACGTCAGCGGATGACCGGCCAGTGGATCAGCGCGGGAGAGTAATGGTCTCCCAGATTTACTGGGATTAATTTAATGTTTGGTGTATTGCCACCTGAATTCTGTTTGGCAACGTTATTGATGTTTGGGTTGAATGCGGGGCCAGTGACAAGGTTGAGTAGATGTGTGATCTTAATAAATAATAACAAATATAATGGGACAGTTGACACCAATTGACCTAGTCCCAAACTAAGCAAAGCCCCCGTGTTTCTAAGTTTTCTTCGATAAAAACATTCTCCAGACAATAACGAACACAACAAAATAAGAATAAGCGAAATCGGTTCAGCCGTTCCCGAGTTTTTCACTTAGCAACACATTTTACGATTCATTTTTATTTATAGAGAATACATACTTAAATATACATACATATTAAACACCCAAGATCCGAGAGCAAACATTCGTATTATTCATACAAATATCTGCCCCAGCCAAGCTGCCAAGCTTCATAGTCAGGTTCTCTAACCACTAGGCCATCCGGTCGTCTAATCTTGAGGCTAATGTATAGAAATTGATGATCAATTTATAAAAATCTATCCCACTAATATTACCTATAAGTACGAGTAAATTTGAAAGTTTGTTTAGTTTAGTTTAGTTTATTTATTCATTCAATACATCATTACATTATAATTTACATAAATGTCAGTTATAAGAATTTGTATTGAAATCGTCAAGGTAATATGATTAGTAATAATTATAAAAAAAAAATTCTAAGCATGTCATGTGAATGTAAACAATTAAAATTAGACTGGTTCTCCTCAAGGGATCGTCAGACTGAAAACACATTGAAATTGAATTTGTAAGTCTTGTTCGTTTGTTTATTTGTTTGTTTGTTACTCCATCAAGCCTGTACCGCTGAACCGATTTAGATGAAATTCGGTATACAGATAGTCTGCGTCCCGGGACGGACAAAGAAGAAGAAAGAAAGAAAGAAAGAAAGAAAGAAAGAAGACATTTATACATACACATAGGATACATACATACATACATACATAGGATAGTTTCATCCCGGAAAATTGCATAGTTCCCGCGTGATAGTGAAAACCGAATCCTACGCGGACGGAGTCGTGGGTAAGCTTACTATATTTTACATCCTATTAATATTATACAAATAAACCATTTAATTCGGGCACCACGGCCCATGCAACAAATACCTTAAACACCAACATACATGTAATATACATACATACATATATTATGTAAGTAAGTCTGTCCTTATATAGGCTTGTTACTTGTGGGGTATCGTTGGATAGGTCTTTTAAAACCATTAGGGGTTTGCTAAGACGATTTTTGTTTTTTTTTTTTGCGAAATATTCAACATTAAAGTGCAAATTTTCATTCAAATCGAGCGCCCTCCCCCCCTCTAAAATCTAAACCGGTGGGTGGAAAAATTTGAAAAATCCAGGATGGTAGTAAGTATAACAAACGTTTGTCTCTATTCAGGAATGGAATCCTAAAAACACATGTAAATACGAGTTTAAGAGTATTTCCAAACTTACTGAACTGGACTTTTTTATTTGTTTACATCAACATCGAATTTAATCATCTAACCTTGACCTTGAACTTGAATAATCATTTCGCAACATGATTAATCAAAGTAAATCGCTGTTCCACGGACGCCCTCGATTACTATGCGAGTATTTAAATCAGCTGGTTAGTATAAGATTAAGTCAACTTGTTACTGAGGTCAAGGTCACATATGTAGATTGATTAGTTTCTTCTAGCTTTTGCTTTTGACACCTTCAATTTCCCACTACCATCATCATCATCATATCAGCCGTAGGACCTCCTCATTGGACATAGATAGGCCTCCCCCATAGGCTTCCCCAGACAGATACGAACTCTTGCAACTGATAATAATGGGCAAAGTGGCAGGCAAAAGAGCAGTGGGTCGTAGTCGTAGCAAGAAATCGTGGCTACGCAATATTCGGGAATGGACGGGAGTTAAGAGCGCCGCGGAGCTTTTTAGACTGGCAAAAGACCGAATCATAGACGCGGAGCTGACTGCCAACCTTCACTAGTTGGAGAGGCACTTGAATAGAGAGAGAGAGAGAGAGAGATATAGGCCTCCCCCATAGACCTCCAGTTGCTTCAGTTGGAAGCGGCCTGCAGCCACCGTGAACCCGTTTTCCTAACCAGGTGATCCGTTCATCTAGTTGGTGGACATCCTAGACTGCGCTTTCCGATTCGAGATTTTCGGCTACAACGGCCATCTGTTCTCCGAGTTATATGTGCTGCCCATTGCCTGTAGAGAAACCGTAGCATAGCTCTCTCCTCTCCATACCTCGCATAGCAACTCTGAACCTATTTATAAGGCCTATGAAGCACCATGCTTCGGATACATGTCATCACTGGCAACACACACTGATTAAAGAATTTCGTCTGTTCATCGGAAAGCACAAGACCGGTCTGAGTGGAGAGCCTTGGGGGAGGCCTATGTCCAGCAGTGAACGTCTTTCGGCTGACATGTTGATCCCCGTCCCACTTTACCTGACCTGACCCGTCAGACATTAGTTTTTAATAAAACATCACCCATGAAAATGAAAAAGCCGTGGTGGCATAGTGGTTTGACCTATCGCCTCTCAAGCTGAGGGTCGTGGGTTCAAACCCCGGCTCGCACCTCTGAGTTTTTCGAAATTCATGTGCGGAATTACATTTTAAATTTACCACGAGCTTTGCGGTGAAGGAAAACATCGTGAGGAAACCTGCACAAACCTGCGAAGCAATTCAATGGTGTGTGTGAAGTTCCCAATCCGCACTGGGCCCGCGTGGGAACTATGGCCTAAGCCCTCTTGTTCTAAGAGGAGGCCTGTGCCCAGCAGTGGGACGTATAAAGGCTGGGTGGGATGATGATGATGATGAAAACATCACCCACATTAGTTTACTAGTTATCAGCTAACTGAAATCCCCTGTGAATTAGCATCCAGCTGCATTATGAAGACATAATGGGACAAAGTAGGTCGTCCTAATAGGATGGCGGTGCAGGCGGAGGCACGAAGGATTATGCCTTTGTCCCGCCGACGCGCGATAAAGGGATCTTCGGTATTAACTTGGAATAATTTCGGGACTCGTCCTGGAAAGTATCAGTTTTCCTTTTGAATTACGTCTTGTTTTTATTTCTGGAAGAATGGTTGCGAACTTTTGTTTGACGTGCAATACGGTCTTTGACTTTTTTGAATATTTTGTAAATCAATGCAACGGAAAAACTATTTTTCAGCTACTTATTAAATAACAGAGTTTTAAAGGTTTGATACAAGATCAGGCAGATAAAGAAATATGTACTTAGTACTAATTATACCGTCTGACTTCACACATGCAACTTATGCCATATCTGCAAAAAAGCGCTTCAGAAAGAGACAGAGAAATATATATTTTTAAATGTTTTAAAATACAATTTTCAACCGAATAGTTTTTTTTTGCTCAAAATTGCAATTCCATTAATTGAAACTACATGCCAGTATGTATATACTTTTAATTTACTCTGTTTTGCTAGCCTTACACAGAATGCACAGAAAAACCAGAAAAAGAGACCAGCGCTGGGAATCGAACCCAGGTCCTCAGCAATCCGTGCTGCGTGCTATAACCCCTACACCACCGTTGGACATTTTTTCGATATGGTTTCACGGGATACCCGTAAAAGTAACAAATTTGGAGTTGAAATAAAAAATACAAAAAGACTCCAAAAAACCAATCATACTTAATTTTTGTTTTGAATAATCGTTTTTTGCCTTGTTTCTTTCGCCGCTTTTTTTTTTAATAATGATATTTCCCAAAGCGCTGGTAGTAAAGAAAACGCATGTAAAAGCTTCTTTTGCGGCCTACTTATAGAGCAGACTTTTGATTTTCGATTGTTTTTTTGAAAGCCGAACCATGTTTTGCCGTATCGGGCGTAGATGCTCCTTAATTGTTAAAGTTCATAGCCAATGTTACACATTGCTATATAGTTACTAGCACGAAAGAATGCTACAATTGAGCAAATGCTACCTACTAGGATGTGTGTATAGGACACGTGCTATTATTAAGTATGCTAGATACGAGCATGTCTAAGGCGGCCTTAATTTTATCAGAAATGATGTTGAGATACGATGATATTCGGCTAGCAACGCGAGCGAAGTATTCAAATTATTCCGATTCGGATTTATGATAAAGTAGACATTGAAACCAAACCAAATTAACATGACGGCTCATAAATAAAGTAATTTTATTTAGAAAGTTCGCTGATTTACGAAGCCGGCTGCTCAATATTTTACATTTGTGCTCAAAATTAGGATGTCTGCTAATTTCAATTTGCATAATCACAATCTAAAAAACAATATAAATGTTGATGAGGTAGTTGAGGACGTTCTTTGGATAACTTCTTGTTTGAAATCTTCTTTAAATTAAGTTTTTGTCACAGTCAAGTGCCCCCCCCTACAGGCAAAACTATTATAATGTAAGTAATCATCCCAGCCTATATACGTCCCACTGCTGGGCACAGGCCTCCTCTAAGAATGAGAGGGCTTGGGGCGTAGTTCCCACGCGGGCCCAGCACGGATTGGGAACTTCACACACACTTTTTAAAATAAATAAAATAAGAATATCTTCATTGCCACATCTTAAATTATTCACACATTTTAAAAAAAAATCTAAATTACTTATGTAGTAATAAAAATAAAACCACATAAAATGCAAATTAAAACCAAAAAATACAAATTAAAACAAAACAATAACTGACTAATTTAGGCAATGGGTGCCAGTCTCAGCTTTTGCTAGATTAGTGGTATATACGCAGCGCTGATTTTCAGACTGGCCCCTTATAAACTTAATGAAATACGTTGGTCGGCCATGTTTATAAATTTCTTCGTCTGTATTCCTCACCATTCACCTATATTGAGTCTAAAAGAATTCAATGACATTTGAGCGTTGCCTCTCATTCCATAATTCAAAACAACTAATATATCTAGTGGGTTGCCCAAAATGGCCGGGCCAGCAATTAGTTTGCGGCAGATCTTTGATTAAGTCCCCCATTAATTACCGGTGTGAAATGTCGCGCGTTAGCTGACAATTAGTTAGCACGCTGGTTGTACAGTCAACGTCATAAATAAGTGATCGCTTTTGTACCTTGTCATTTTAATTTTAACGTCATGTTTGAAAACCCATACGAAATTGTGTCCACTGAAAGCGACAAGGTACAAAAGTGATCACTTATTTATGACGTTGACTGTACCATCCATCCATTCCAGCCTATATACGCCCCACTGCTGGGCACAGGCCTCCTCTCAGAACAAGAGGGCTTGGGCCATAGTTCCCACGCGGGCCCAGTGCGGATTGGGAACTTCACACGCACCTTTGAATTGCTTCGCAAGTTTGTGCAGGTTTATTCACGATGTTTTCCATCACCGCAAAGCTCGTGGTAAATATCAAATGTAATTCCGCACATGAATTTCGTAAAACTCAGAGGTGCGAGCCGGGGTTTGAACCCACGACCCTCTGCTTGAGAGGCGATAGTTCAAACCACTAGGCCACCCATTTGACTTTTTGGCTGTTGACTCTACATTTCACTCGATTTTAAGTACGATTTTAGCCGTTAAGTGATTGATTCAGGAATACTTCTAATATAGCTTCTGCCCGCGACTTCGCCCGCGTGGAATTCGGTTATCGCGCGCTGTTCCCTCGGGAACTGCATTTTTCCGGGATAAAAAGTAGCCTAGATGTTACTCTCTGGCCCATAAACTATACTCATCGGCGCAAAATGGCCCACTCTTCATACAAAATTACCTACTATTGCATACATTTGACGGCCAGATTTTTTGTCGCTCAGTAGGTATATCTCGGTCGTATGAATACAGTACTCAACTATGGCCACAGTTCAGATCAGGTTCCGATTGCGCTACGCATGCGCCAAAATCAGCATAGCAAGGTCGTGGTATCTAGTTTACATTACAAGTAGTTGCATTATGAAAGTGCAACGTAAGGATTACGATCGATGGGGTACTTTCGGCACAACAATAAATTATATATTAAATTCACTTTAAATATTAATGTTTCTCGAAACAGTCCAGGACCTCAAGATACAGACTCTGCCTAGTTTGGGGTCCGCAACACATCTCTTTTCATCTCTTTCTTTTCTTTCTTGGGTGCCCTCCGGCCAGGTGGACTGACGATTTGCAAAAGCCTGCTGGTGCTGCTGGCTTTTTTTTGTTATTCGACTGGATGGCAAACGAGCAAGTGGGTCTCCTGATGGTAAGAGATCACCACCGCCCATAGACACCTGCAACACCAGGGGGATTGGAGATGCGTTGCCAACCTAGAGGCCTAAGATGGGATACCTCAAGTGACAGTAATTTCACCGGCTGTCTTGCTCTCCACGCACAACACAACAGTGCAAGCACTGCTGCTTCACGGCAGGATTAGCGAGCAAGATGGCAGTAGCAATCCGGGCGGACCTTGCACAAGGTCCTACCACCTGCAATCTAGTCTAGCCGAGGACAGGGCTCAATGCTCTTTGGGGGAGGCCTATGTCCAGCAGTGGACTGCTATAGGCTGATGATGATGATGATTATGAAGACATCTCTTTTATGTGTACGTGCGTATCGTTTTTAAAAGCTTTTATTTAGTTTCACCTGGCCCGTTGTCTGTCTGTCTGTAATCAAATCTTGCAAGTTAAATTCGACCAACTTCCAGTAGTGGGATTGACTTGAAATTTGGTCCACTTAAGTATGTAAATTGTCTGCAAATAATCTGGTAGTGACATCCTGGTAGTCCGGCTAGTAAGTATACAAATGTAGTTTGGGTGACAATACAAGTCAACAAAAAGTACAGCCAGCAACAATTTTTTCTATTATTATTAACTAATTGGCGTAATGGAATCCGTACAAAGCCGTGAAATATGTAAAAAGCTGTCACATGTTTACCTACTATTCTTTTGTTTACGTACCGTAATGACGTCATGAACATTGCAGATAGCGACGCAGGGATAAAAAAACATTTTCATCACATCACACTCGCTCGTCAATGATGATATTCCATGCCTGTATACTAAACGACCGCGGAAATTATGGATTTACGTATAGTTTTTCTTCTCAAGGGAGTTATGACTTTAGTTTTAAAAATTAAGACTAAAGAGGTTTCAAGTCAGCCAACGCTTTATTTACATTTTTGAAACTTAGCTAATAACCCAATTTTACAACATAAAATTTTCCACGCATCATGAAACTTCGTTATTTTATTTTAAATACATCAAATTGTTTTGCAATAATTTTAGTAAATATTTTTTTAGCTGGAATAATTAGCTTAGCATTATCTATGGTAGAGGACTCGAAAAAAGTGACAATCAGGTGGGCACCTACGCAATTCGAAAATAGAAGTTCGTATATTATTTAATACGAGGGTGACAGGGACGGTATGATACGAACTTCGATTTTCGAATTTCGTTGTAGCCCCTTGTATTGGCAGGTAACCATTATTTTATTCAGTTGTTTTCTTAGCATTATTTCTTTGCCGAGCTGTGAATTGTTTAGACACAAAATAATTTCATTTTTTGCATTTTTTTCCTCGCAATGTGATGAAAATCATTGTGTGTATCACAGGCCGTAAGGAGATTACAAGCTCGAGTCATTAAAAGATGACTCTCGTTAGTATAATCCCCATCTTACGCCCCTTAATGCACAATGTACTATAATATTTTTGCGCGGGAAATTTGAAAATTTTAAAGTGTTCGAATAAGTATATAAACTTGTAGTGTAACTGTACTCATAACCGTTGTTATTATTAGATCGCTATTTTTCACGCGAGTATTTTTATGCAACGCTTATGAAAGTCACGATTTAATTTCTAGGAATTCCCATGGAAATTATCGCGAAATCCCGGAATCCCAATTCAATGAGGGCTATCGTTTTTTGTGTCACTAGATGGCGCACTGTTGCGTGAGTTTTTTAAGTATGGCTTTCAAAGTCTGTTATTACGGGCGTGAAAACAAAGTTTAGATTAAAATCATATTTAATACACCTTAAAACCGCACCATAAAAATATCGAGCATGCCACAGTGTTGCATAGTCCCCGTTTTGTTCTGAAAAAAGGGAGGACAAAGTTTTCCGAAAGACAAAACTGTCTCAAAACACAGCCTTCATTGCCCCGGAACGCATATTTGCCATACTTAATTTCAGATATTGCAAAATATTCACAAAATTATTCTAATTATAAATAAACCCGCGTAGCTCACTCAAAAACTATGAGATTTGACATTTCGGAGACCTCACGCTACACTAGCGCCTCTAGTGGCGAATTCATTCGCGATAGCCCTCATTGAAGCCACAAGTAAAGACTAGTCATTCATCCCAGCCTATTCTGTATACGTCCCACTATTGGGCACAGGTCTCTACTCAGAATGAGAGGGCTTGGACCGTAGTTCCCACGCGGGCCCGTTGCGGATTAGGAAACTTCACGCACCATTGAATTACTTCGCGGGTTTGTTCAGGTTTCCTCACGATATTTTCCTTCACAAATGAAATTTCGCAAAACACGGATAATAGTATAAAAATAATAATTCGTTTTTGAAGAGCAACAGTAGGTACACAATAAAGGACAACTGAATACGTTTGCACTTACCTTAGTTTCCTAAAATTAACACTAGCAGCAGCACTGAGTGAGGTATGTTCTGTTCGTGCGGTTGCGCGCGCGCCGGGCGGCGGTGTGCGCTGTGCGGTGCGCGGGCGCAGCGTGGGAACTTCAAGGGACGGGCCGCTGCGCCAGCGATTTATTGCTCTAGGCGTTTCAAAGGACATTAGGACTGCAGGCAAAATTAATGCGAAACGAAATAAATTTTTCACCTCAGCACCTCAAACAGGCAGGTTTTGCTATGAGAAATCAGTGAGCAAAATCGCATTTTGCTCACTCCGTGAGACAAAGTAACTTTTTTTTTTTTTTTTAAATGCTGAGTACAGTGTTGGGTCTACTCACTGAATTCCAAATATTTGAACTTTAATTTGATCTGTCATTTCACTTCAACACGAAAAAAGCGAGAGATAGGATCAAATTTGTTGATTACAATATTAAATAAAAATTTTGGTATCTATTAAAAATATATCGAAACATTTCCAAAATGTAAATTTTCCCGATATTTTAATAAAGTATGCAACCTCGTTGCACGAAAGCCGCTTCTCTTGTTTTTTTATTATAAAAGAATTCCGTATACTGCCTCTACAGTTGGAATAAATATTTGTTCATCATCATCATCATCATCGTAAGGAAACCTGCACAAACCTGCGAAGCAATTCAATGGTGCGTGTGAAGTTCCCAATCCGCACTGGGCCCGCGTGGGAACTACTGCCCAAGCCCTCTCATTCTGAGGGGAGGAATGTGCCCTGCAGTGGGACGTATATGGGATGATGATGATGATGAATAGAAATCTTAATAAAATTCATATTTAAAGGTTTACTAACATTTAAAATAAATTATACGTTTATTGTTCAACCTTTTTGATTACCCCAAGATGAGGCTTTTTGCAGTATTAAAAAATAAGTGTGACATTAGGACAAGAAGTTCTCAAATTACAATGCATGTTGCATGCTATGAGTATGAGATTTGTATTGTAGCTACTGGACACTTTTTTTTTGGTTTTAAATGTGATTATTATATTTGTTTCTTAACAATCGGATTATATTTAAAAAAAATGTGTTTGTTTTGTAAACAGGTAGGTATATGTGGTATTCTTATGTTACATTTAAATTATGTTCTCGCTGCTGAGGTGAAAAACTGTATGTGTCACACGAGACCAAAGTTTTTTTGCATGCTCGTGTATTTGAATCCCTTGCTGCTCTCAGGATTCTAACCTAGAATCACTCGCTGATGCTCGTGATTCAATTATGGAATCCTTCGCTTACTCGGGATTCAAAATCAACACTCGCAAAAAAAAACAACTTTGCTCTCTTGTTGCACAAATAACTATTGTCAAATTTAATTGGGCTGAAATGGTGGTTTTCTTGCAGGTGTAAGGCTGTATTTGCACTAGAGATGTCCAAGTGTTTGTCGTGAACCAGTAGAAACGCTTCATTTACCTAGCCTCGCTCCGCTGAGTTGTTTCCACCAGAGCTGCGCTGAGCGAAGATAAATAAATGGAGCGTTTCTATCGGTTCATGAAAAACACATTATTCGCAACGCATTCTATACACATCTTTGGTAGGAACGCTGCCTTAGCCGGGCTTTACCACAACTTTTCCAAGTTATGTCATGCAAGAACTCAAAGTAGACTCCTAAATCTTTGACCATTGCAGAACATAGAAGCCCCGCTTGTTTCGCGGCCTCCGGGGAAAGGACAGCGGCCTCGCTCGACAACAAATTGCCGACAATCCGCCGATTTATTATCTATCCGATATTTATCACCCGATATTTATTCGATACACACCTGCTCTCAATCCATGTTCGTGCTGCGAAAGGAATTTTATACATTTTTAAAAGATATTTAAGACTTGTTTGTGAAATAGATATAGTACCTATAAAGATTCACGCTTTTTATATAGAACTAGCTTTTGCCGTCGACTTCGTCTGCCAAGAATTACCTTCATACAGAATTTCAAGTTTCGGGAACAACTGAAAAAATTGATTCCCCGACAATTTTATTGCTTTGGAAACACCATTTTAAATTAAATGATAAATAAATAATAAATAAATATCACGGGACAATTCACACCAATTGACCTAGTCCCAAGTAAGCTTAGCAAAGCTTGTGTTATGGGTACTAAGCAACGGATAAATATAATTATATAGATATAGATACATACTTAAATACATATGAAACACCCAAGACCCGAGAACAAACATTCGTATTTTTCATACAAATATCTGCCCCGACACGGGAATCGAACCCGGGACCTCAAGCTTCGTAGTCAGGTTTCTAACCACTAGGCCATCTGGTCGTCGTATATTACTGTTATCTTTTGGAAGTAATACATAATTAAACGTATACATAATATATACATGTATAATTAATTACCTAACTAAGTAATAAATCAAGGTTACAACTTCGGTTTACGCGTACCTAAATATTAAACAAGTGTAGCAAAAACTTTGCCTTTAAATATTTAACCAGTAAAAGCTAGCTAATTCAATTATTTATTAAATCCTAATGGCTTCTATTGGAAACGAATAGTTGTTTGTTTTTTTAGCAAACTGAACAGAAAGTGGCACGGTAAAGGGTTGACCAGACCGTGTTCGAAACACGTACGCAAAACGAAATAACAATTTCGGGGTTTTCATCTTTTCTAAGTTGGTTAAATTATTAATGAGTAGGTACCGTCCACGCCGCTACTAAAATAGTACATTACTGTAGATGCCGGCAACCCCACGTTCCGGCCAAGGCTTGTATAGTGCTTTTCTTAAACATCGCACACCCACAAACATCACGCCTGTATTCCCAAATGGGGTAGGCAGAGCACACGAAACGTTACCGCTTCGGAGCCACTTTTAGCAATTTTAGGTTTAAAGTTTGACAAAAAAGGTACAATAGTGACAGGTTGCTAGCCTGTCGCCTACGGTATACCTTAACCTATATCTTTTGTCGCCTCTTACGACACCCACGGAAGAAATGGAGAGGTGTAATTCTAACCCGACACCACACGGGTTCTCAAACATGGCATGAAATAAAAAAAAAGAAATCAAGCTGGCGGGACGCTCGCTAGTCTGGTCGCCCTGTTGCGTGCGCGTGTCGCGCTGGCTACTGGCGCGGCGGCTGCGGTGGCGGCTGCTGCTGTGGCTGGCGAAAAGGGGCGAAAACGCTGCGCTCTGGGAGCAGTGACCTTTCCTGCTTGTACGCAGAAGGTCACTCACTATATTACTGCCTTAAAATACGCATTGATTGTCAGCGTTTTTTGAGTAGCGGTGTGGTCGATCCTTTAGTCCATTAAAAATGTAGGCCGTTTTTACAACTCTGTAGTATCCATTTACTTATAATTTATAGAAAGCGATGACAATAGAAAGCAAATGAGTAAGATAAAGAAGAAAGATTGAGGATAATATCCTTGTTGTTTAGATTTAGAACTTTTTCGAATACTTAATATCTTTTTTTTTAATTATGGTATAGGGGGCAAACGAGCAGGCGGATCGCCTGATGGTAAGCGATTACCGTCGCCCATGGACCTGAACGCCAGAAGAGTCACAAGTGCGTTGCCGGCCTTTAAGTAGGGTACGCTCTTTTCTTGAAAACTTGAAGGTCATATCGGTCCGGGAATACCGCAGGCGATAGTTCATTCCAGAGTTTTGCTGTGAGAGGCAGGAAATTTCTGGAAAAACGCTCAGTAGAGGACCGCCAACCGTCTAAATGGTGAGGATGGAAGTGTTGTCGCGTAGGTCGGTGGCGAAAGGATGCGGCAGGGATCAACCCGAATATCTTTGTTGCAGTAGAGTTAAGGAAGGAGTTTTTGGCGATTTGGGAGGCTCATGTGCAATAATGGACTTCCTAAGGCTGATATGGTGGTGAAGGAGTTTTGGACCAAGTTTTGAGTTTTGGTTACAACTTAGTAACCTACATATTCGTATTCGGAGTTAATAACCTAAAATGAACGAGTTTAGAAATAGTAGGTGCAAAAATAAATACACTTTTTTGTTTGTTTACACTTTTAATAAATTGGATAGGCATAACTGTGTAGTAAGTATATCTTTGCAGCGGTCCGATTCACAACCGCAATGACACATACTTTCCTACGTGTTGTCTATTTGTACTTAATACTGTTGTTGTGTCTTGTGTTGTGAATAATTGTATTTTCTTTCTTTCTTAAAGTATAAGCATTTTACTTTTTACCTTTTTTTTTTTGAACTTTAAAGTGTCAAAGTTAGGGGTTTTACAACTTGTTGTTGGTTACCTTGTCTAATACACAAAGCCGGATTAGACGTTGTCGCGGCCATGACCAAATCTTGATTTGAATCATTGTAGAATTGCCGGGTGTCAAAGTGGAGATAATAAGCAGGTGGCAGGACCTTGTGCAAGGTCCGCCCGGATTGCTACCACCATCTTGCTCGCTAATCCTGCCGTGAAGCAGCAGTGCTTGCACTGTTGTGTTTCGGCGTGGAGAGAAAGACAGCCGGTGAAATTACTGGCACGTGAGGTATCCCATCTTAGGCCTCTAGGTTGGCAACGCGTCTGCAGTACCCCTGGTGTTGCAGATGTTTATGGGCGGTGGTGATCTCTTACCATCAGGAGACCCATTCGCTCGTTTTCCATCCAGTCAAATAAAAAAAAAAATAAACGTACTGTAGGTACTACACACACTGTACTGTACTGTACACTTTTATCTAACTGGTTGCGTGGGGGGGGGGGGGGGGGTGCTAAGTAAAATCCCGCGTCAGTAGCTGTCACGATCCGACGTTGAAATGCAGCCGCCGCGCAAAAAATGTCGAATCCAGCCCATCGGCATACATCATTGATCCGGCACAGTGCCGCGGAAACAGGACGGCAACGATTTTCTAACCCCCGAAACAAAAAGTGGGGTGTTATGAGTTTGACGCTTATGTCTAACTGTCTGTTTGTCTGTGGCATCGTAGCTCTCAAACGAATGGAGCAATTCGATGTGGTTTTTGACATGAAGTCTGCGGCGGTTCTTATCTTTACTTGATAACTAACCTAACCAACAATAAGTTGGAAAACCCCCGACTTTGTCACTTCAAAGTTCAATATCTCAAAAACGGCTCAACCGATTTTAATAAAACATGTACAAGAACCATCGCTAGAAAACCTGCTTTCAATTAAAAAAACGCATTCAAATCGGTCCACCCGTTTAAGAGCTACGGTGGCACAGACAGACATACAGACATAGCGGTCAAACTTATAAACACCCCTCTTTTTGCGTCGGGGGTTAAAAATACATGGAACCGTCCAACAGCCTGGTAAAAATTTCAGGTGAACAAAGGCCTCCCCTTGGACCGCCACAATGAACGACAACTCGCCACTTGCATCCACCGGTTTCCCGCAACTCACGATGTCATCTGTCCACCTGGTAGGAGGCCTGCCAACGCCTCGTCTTCCGGTTCGTGGTCGCCACTCGAGAACTTTTCTCCCCCCACAGTTATCTGTTCTTCGAGCGATATGGCCCGCCCATTGCCACTTCAACTTGCATATTTTTCTAGCTATGTCAGTGACTTTAGTTCTTCGACGAATTTCCGTATTTCGGATTCTATCGCGCAAAGAAACTCCAAGCATAGCTCTCTCCATAGCTCGTTGCGTGACTGAGCCTCTCTAAGAGGCCAACAATCAAGGACCACGTCTCAGAGCCATAAGTCATCACTGGCAACACACACTGGTCGAGGACTCTAGGTCGTGTGTACATTACCAGTTACTTACTGTTATTTTTTTACGGTAGCAGGTAGCACCGGACAACGCGCCCTGCATACTAAATATCCACCGGACTATCGGCAGGAAAATTGAATCGAGCCGGAACTTGCAGCTTCCGCAAGCCGCGGTTGCGCCGGAATAATAATGTGCGGGCTTTTTGAAGGAAAACAGCGGGGAACTGGCGGAGACATCGTTATTCATATTTAGGATTCCGCACCCAAAGGGTGAAAACGGGACCCTATTACTAAAACCCCACTATCCGTCTGTCTGTCTGTCACTAGCCTGTATCTCATGAACAGTGATAGCTAACTGTTGAAATTACTAGACGATTGAGATATTCACAGAATATTAAGTTGTATATTCACTTTAAAAATACATAATTAAAATAAAATAAATATTAATTTAATGGGGGCTCCCATACCACAAACGTGATTTTTTTGCTAATGTCTAATATTTACAGATGACAACCAAACATTGACAGACAAACAGACATTGGCGTCAAACTTATATTATAACACCCCTCTTTTGCGTCGTGTTGATTTTGGAGGGGAACACAACGATAACCATTTCTACCACCGGTGAGACTTATGCCATTATGTAATGAAGATAATGAAACTGGTATAGGTACCATCAGCCAAATATGTGGTCTACCACCCTAAGGTTGATAATCGTTTGCATGTCACAAAACAATAATGCCAATAGACCTGTCTGTCAACTTGAAAGATCGACTTTAGCGACATATTCATTTGATAGTAACTTGTTTAATAATTGGTAGACCACTTATTTGGCTGATGGTACGTATAGTGGTATATATCGTACTTGGCTGGTTTTTTATTTCCACGTTGTTTTTTTTTTGAGAAGCCGCCGATCTCTCGCGCGGATGATCTCTAAGGGTGCCTCTGTTTACGAGCCCCTTTCAGAGTTTAGTTTAGTTTTTTAGAGATTTTTGTTCAGGCTTTTGAAATGTACTCGTAACATTATCAACATCTGGATTTGTGTCAATGTATTTTGTTTGTACTGATTTATGGTGTGCAATAAAGAATATTGTATTGTATTGTATTTCAGGATATTTCACTGAAACCACATTTTCCATACTTTTCCGGGGTCCTTTTATAAGTTAGGTTAAAAAAACAAAAAAAAACCGGGCAAGTGCGAGTCGGACTCGCGCACAGAGGGTTCCGTACACATTTATAGGAAGTAAAAAGGAATCGTGTCTTGAATATATTTCTCGCTTTTTCCGAGTGATTTAATACATGTGTATGCAGAGCCCTACTCTTAAGCAAAATGTACGCAGTGTGGGGTCAGATTATATTGGACCTTGATATTTACAGACAGACATAAAAAATCAAAATTTTCAGACTTTTCTAGTTAGTTGTGTTATAATAGCTACCTTCATACTAACTCTCAAGATTCTGAGTTCACGGGAAGTACCCTGTAGGTTTTGATTCCCTTGCAAGTCTGAAAATTTGCGGAAATTTGCAGCATAATAAACGGCTGCATCTTTTGATTGCGTTGGCTCAGAAGTTTGATTTTTTCACAGCTCTAAGTGACAGTAAACCTCAGTATTTGATATAAATTTCAGCTTGATACCTCCACGCGTTCCCGAGAAAAAGGGTCTTGACAGACAGACGGACAAAAAGTGACCCTATAAGGGTTCCGCTTTTTCCTTTCGAGGTACGGAACCCTAAAAATAAAATAAATATAAATAAAATAAAATATCCTTTTACTATTAGGTAGGTATGTGTGGTGACTGCAGACAATGTGAGTAACCTCAATCCACTCGCGTCCGCGGGTCAAGCTCAAAGGCTAATCTTCGAGGAAATGGAAGCGAGGTTAGGACAGAAGGTCGATGAGGGACGAGCCGCAGCACGTAGGTCCTGCTTAGAATACGGTATTTGACTATTTTGTATATGTTTTATAAATTAAAACTACACAATGCCTGTTATCGAATAGAAAAACAATTTTTAAGCTACCTTTACAAACAACAAAGTTATAAAGGTTTGAAATTCAAGATTACACAGAGAAAGACATACTGGCATTTGACGTCACACGCCAGTACCGCCATACTTGCTGCATAGAGAAAAGCGTTTGAGAAAGAGACAGGTATATACATTTTTCAAAAAATCACTGTAAATCCAATTTTCAACCGATTTAAATTTTCTCTTCGCTAAACACTATCAGTTTATCTATATTTTCATAATAATATTAAGATATGGCAAAATCAGGAGTTGTCAAATACCGTATTTGTCTCATACTTTTATTTATACATGGCCTGTAATACGAGCTAATAATTAAAACATAGATCATACTCCTCAAACTGGCCAACATTAGTTCAGCGACTTTTAAAAATAATTAGTTTTTGAATTTTTATATATACTTTTAAGTTTATTTGAAGAAGCAATGTAAAGCAAAATGCATGATGTTTGTAGCGTGACAGGCGACTTCAGTTGTGTTCTAGGATGACGTACATTGATAGCAGTATTTAATTTGTATGAAAAAAGGAAAATTCAAAGACTCCATTATTTTTAAAAGTCGCTGAACTAATGTTGTTCAGTTTGACGAGGACGATCTATGTTTTAATTTTTTGCTTGTATATAAGGCCACACCCGGTATAGTGTAGTGTTAAAATAAATCATCCCACTAATATTATTAATGCAAAAGTGTGTAAGTCTGTTTGTTTCTTACCTCATCACGTCTAAACTGATTTAGATGAAATTCGGGATACAGATAGTTTGAGTCCCGGGGCCTTAACCGGGACTCTATGCCCTTTCTTCAATGATAGTTTTTATCCTTTTCCGGAATTGCATAGTTCCCGCAGGATAGTGATAAACGAATTCTACACAGATTTAATCGCGTGCAACAGGTTAGTAGCTATAAAAGTCTCAGTCCAAAAAACTCAAGTGGCGACCGCGAACCGGAAGGCGAGGCGTTGGCAGGCCTCCTACCAGGTGGACTGACGACATCGTGAGAGTTACGGGTAACAGATGCAAATGGCGAGTAAAGTTGTCCTTCATTGTGGCGTTCTAAGGGGGAGGCCTTTGTTCAGCAGTGGACGTCTTCAAGCTAATGATGATGATGATGATGATGATGATCTTTGTACGGCAACTCACACGATATTTGTCACACGATCTAAACGAGGCTTTATCCTCTATCTAACTTTAGCGCATAAGAACATTGTATCTTCCAAGATCAGGGTCACTTTAGATTTGAGTTAAACCCCTTCCTATTATACCCCCATATAGCGGGGTTATAATGGCCACATTGTCCCCATTGTCGGTTTAGGTCCTATTTACCATGACAATGACACTGGACCCGGCCTCCCCATTTATATTTTAATCACTATCTTGAATTTATATGTTATTTCAACTCACTGTAGACTAATATTTGGGTTTAGCTATTATACTTTATGTTTTCCCTTCTATTTACCTGCCCACAAACGGGAATTATCACGCTAAACACACGAGTAATATTTACCTCTACGTTTCGACCACATTATAGTGGCCTTGGTCATGATTAGACTCAAATCAATATATCAGTGTCTACTCGTGACCACGACCACTGTAATGTGGTCGAAACGTCGAGGTAAACATTACTCGTGTGTGTTTTAACCCCCGACGCAAAAAGAGGGGTGTTATAAGTTTGACCGCTATGTGTGTCTGTGTGTCTGTCTGTGGCATCATGCCAGCCGAAAGACGTCCACTGCTGGACATAGGCCTCCCCCAAGGCTCTCCACTCAGACCGGTCTTGTGCTTTTCGCATCCACCGCGATCCAGCAATCTTAACCAGTTCGTCGCTCCATCTTGTTGGAGGGCATCGCTTGCTTAGCTGCAATAACGACCTATTATAAAATATTTAGAACCTTTTAAAACAGATACAAAATTCAAACCTATTGTCAAGAAGACATTCATATAGTTAGGCGTATTATAAAAATAATGAATTATCTACTGACATCAAATAGCGAATAGGCACTGTGATGTCTAATGTAGTAAGTACCTGTATACACATTACATTTATATATATATATATTTATATATGTATAAGTAGTTGAGTTTCGTGTCAGATTCTTCTCAACAGAGGTTTTTCCGAATCAGTGGTCAATGTTTTGACATCATAAGTGCTTGTTAAATACCTAAATTGAATAAAAATATTTTGACTTTGACTTTTAAGCGTAGGTAATAATATTTTTATACTACAACTGACAAATATACGACTTAGGGACACGTAAATCTTTAATTATTGTGTCACGTACTAATGATTCGCCAATTCTGTCCTATTTTAAACGGCCGAGAACCGAACGCCTAGAGCCGACTAGTTGGTTAAACTTACATTAAGTTTTGTTGCTCTTCTTAGGATATAGGCGTTTCTACATGCTTGTGCAGTTTCAAACCATCGCCATAGACTTAAGTCTATGATTATTAATAACTAATTAGTTATTTGATAATTATATGTTAATATTATATTTGATTGACAAAAGGAGTAATACGTGTCCAATAATAATAATAATGTGTGTGTGTGTGTTAAATAACTTGCAAGATTTGACTACAGACAGACAGACAACGGGACAGGTGAAACTAAATAAAAGCTTGTAAAATTGGCAGCCAAATACGATCTCAAAGATTAGGTATGCATTTGAGTTTATTACGAACACGGCTCCAGCGCTTAGTCTGTGGTAACAAGGTCGTAAAGCAACGCTAAAGCGCTATTACGCGTGAAGACCGTAGCTAGCAACACTTTAGGCCTAATGAACTTGGTTTTACGACCACTAGAGCGCCTTAAGCGCACTGCAGCACCTTTACAGCTGAGTTACAGCTTTTGATAGTTATACCCTCGTGCGGCCCAGCCCAATGTGCAATAGAATGTACACAATAAGTTCAAGGGAATTAGGAATCTATGAAAATGTAACAAAGTAAAAATTATTTTGTTTTTCTATTGTTTTACACCATGGTAGTTTTACGGCAGTTTGACTTTATTCTCGAAACAATTAGATTCTAATTGCTTTGTTAATTTTTTTAAAAATATTTATATGGTGGGCTTCAGGTGGCTAAAGGCCGGTTCGAGGGTTACAGCAGCAATGGGAATACAGTTTTATTTGTTTGCTCGTAAATTGGTTGATTATAATTTCTTACAGCCGTTTATATGGTTAAAAAATTAAGGGGCTGTTTCACCATCCATTGATTAGTGTTAAGTGACGGTTAAATGTGATGCCGTCTCCGTCTATTCGAACAAAACAAATAGAGACGGCATCACATTTAACCGTCAGTTAACACTAATCAATGGATGGTGAAACAGCCCCGAAGTCACCAGTACGCTCGCCGCTGATCGCATTGTTATATGAAAAAGTAGTTTAATAATAACAAACAGTGTGTAATTTTACAAACAACACACTGAAACAAAATAAAACTTTGCGGCTACAATTGGAGCAGCTATTTTGATGCTTATACTTACCTGAGACACTAGTGCCCTAACTCTTACCGTTTAAAAGATAATCAAGTTATTGAAGATAATTAATAAGTAAAACATCGTGAAGGTCCTTAATTTCTGATTTTTTTAAAACTCCATAGCTAATCCGTGTTTAATTCACACATATTTAGCAAAAGAAAGTTAAATATGTGTTTTTTTTATGCCTCTCTTATGTGTCACATCAATGTCACTTGACAAGATTGTTTATTTTACAATCTAAAAATTAACGATGAATGCAATTATATGCAAGAAAAAAATATATAAAAAAAATATATATTTTTTCAATTTCGCGAAAAAGTTAAAGTCAAAGTCAAAGTAACTTTATTTGTAAACATAGGTGGTTACATATACACAAGGTGTTATAGCGTAATTATTGGTATCACTATATTTCGCCCACAGGCATACAAATAATTTGCAAGTTTAAATGTACGTAATGCAAAAATTATAAAATTAAAATCTTCAAAAATAAATAAATTACGAAATAATTAGTTATCAGGTAGTTCATATCAATGAACCGAGTCGTCTGCTGAAGTTAACGCGTATCAAAAAAAACACAGTGTATAAGTAAGTAACACCTATTAAATCATCATCATCATCATATCAGCCGTAGGACGTCCACTGTTGAAGATGCTCCACCATAGACTCCAGTTACTTCGATTAGAAACCGCCTTCATTACCTAACCGTGAACTTGCGTCTATAACCAGGTCATCCGACCATCTCGTTGGTAAACGTCTTACGCTGCGCTTGCCGATCCGTGGTCTCCATTCTCCTACTTTTCGGCCCCCAACGGCCATCTGTTCGACATGCTATGGGCAGGTCATAGCCCATTGCCACTTCAACAAACTAATTCGCTTGGCTATGTCCATGACATTCCCTCATTTCTGATTTGATCCCAGAGAAACCTCGAGCATAACCTCTCTATAGCTCGTTGAGCAACTCTGAGCCAACATTAGAATAAAGATATTGTATTGTATTTGATTTATCTGTGTGTAAGTCTGTTTGTTTGTTACGTCATCACGTCTAAACCATTGAACCTATTTAGATGAGATTCGGTATACTTACAGATAGTTTGATAAACAACTTCTAGTAGATTTAAATTTGTAGGTTTACTCATAAATTACACGCTTTCCAGTATACAAGAACGCTTCGCAACTTCTCAGAGCACTTCCCCGAATTGTCATTAACTTGAAACAACACTGTCCCTCTTGTATGCTGCTCATTAATACAAAACATCCCACAATAAGTCACAACACCTGGCGTTAGTAAAACACTCCATTGCCTGAATAAACGATGTGAGCTCACGTGCTCGGGCAATAAAATCTCACCTCATCATAAATGTACGAGAATTCTGCTAGTTCTATTGCTCTTATATTAAACGGCACCCCCAATACAACCTTAATACAGCTTAACACAGTTCTTTTCACTTCATTCTGTAGCCACGTGCTGTCTACCGGCTACTTAAGAAGCTGCTTAAGAAAATTGAAGCTTACGACCGGGGTGGTAGGGTTAGTTTTATTTGACGCAGAATGTTCCGCGATTTCAAATCTCTGGCGCCTTTATTAGTGTTACAAGGGAGCACTTACAATAATACTTGGGTTTCAAATGGGTAGATACCTATAAGGTAATGTTGATACCTTTACAATGTTGTCTAATTCCAAAACCATTTCGAGGAATAGGTTTATAAAAACATTTTTCTTTTCTCATGCTCTTAAAATGTTACTTTAGTCTCGGCATATCGGGACTAAAGCTCCTTTTTATTCTCTAGGGATTAAAGTATTTTTTTTAATTTACTTTGGAAACCCCTAAACAGACAACACGGCCAGGATTTTCAGGCGTGGAAATAACCTCAAAATGACAACAGTACAAAAATATTAAAATAAAACACGATTTAATTTCGTGAAACTTAATTCATCATCATCCCAGCCTATATACGTCCCACTGCTGGGCACAGGCCTCCTCTCAGAACAAGAGGGCTTGGGCCATAGTTCCCACGCGGGCCCAGTGCGGATTGGGAACTTCACACGCACCATTGAATTGCTTCGCAGGTTTGTGCAGGTTTCCTCACGATGTTTTCCTTCACCGCAAAGCTCGTGGTAAATTTCAAATGTAATTCCGCACATGAATTTCGAAAAACTCAGCGGTGCGAGCCGGGGTTTGAACCCACGACCCTCTGTTTGAGAGGCGATAGGTCAAACCACTAGGCCACCACGGCTTCCTTGAAACTTAATTAATGATTACAAATATGAATTTATTCAATTATCATATCATATCATAGTCCAATTAGTTTCATAATAGTTTTCAATTTTGAAACTGTTGGCTAAATATGCAAGCTTTTAAAGCGTCACTTCATAAACAATAAAAGAAAAGAAAAAACTGGCCAACAATTTTTTTTGGTATTTCAATTTTGAACAGATGGCTTATCCATTAGTCGAGCGTACCTTTTTAAAAACGCTGCCAAAAAATGGACAACTAAAAAGTAAAAAATAATTATGCACTACCTAGGTTGCCCGCGACTTCATCTGCGAAGAATTCGTTTATCACTATCCCGCGGGGACTATGCGGATTTCCCGCAAAATTAGCCTTAGTTAATTTAGCATAGTACCTACCTAGTAATATTTTTTTATATCTAAGCGTAGTCGGTGTAGGGGGACCGCTAAGGTTAACAGGAAACTTAAGAACATATTATATTGTATTTTTAAAGTAATTAAGGTTAATACTTTAAAAATACAAAATACAAAGTGCCTAGTAGTGGGACGAATATAGGTTGGGATGGGGTTCGTTAATTTGTGGTTACCTTGTATGTCACTCGTTCCGGGTTCGGGCAGGTCCATTTGCATGTGTAGCTGGCATACATGTCCTTATCACGGGCGCACAGCCGAGCGAATTGTCCCGTTTACCATTCAGGGACGTAATACAACCTTCGTCAACTTGTTGGCAAATACGTGATATAGTATTTCTTGGAATTTCACAAGATTCCAAATAAATACTGAGGTGTTGGCTTTTGATATGAATGGCTAACCGACATTCATAGATGCCTGCAAAGTACGCAACTCTCGGTGCGCGAGTCTGAGTGGCACTAGGTTGTTAACTAAAACTCAGTTCCTGCTCAATTACTGGCACTTGAGGTATCCCATCTTAGGCCTCTAGGTTGGCAACGCATCTGCAATACCCCTGGTGTTACAGATGTTTACGGGCGGTGGTGATCTCTTACCATCAGGAGACCCACTTGCTCGTTTTCTAACCAGTCAAATAAAAAAAAATTGTTTTGTACTTCAACGTCATTGTGCTCATCGTATACTGATACCTACAATGATGAATGGATCTCCATTAAATTTCTCAAGTGTTCTCAAACAGTTTAAGCCAACAATCCATACTAATATTATAAATGCGAAAGTGTGTTTTTATGTTTGTCTGTCTTTCACGTCAAAACGGAGCGACGAATCGACGTGATTTTTGGCATTGAGATAGTGACATAGGGTACTTTTTATCCTGGAAAAATGTACAGTTCCTGAGGGAACAGCGCGCGATACCGAATTACACGCGGGCGAAGCCACGGGCAAAAGTTAGTAGGGAACATAAAAACAACATTATTGCTAATAATACATTTATTAAACTTAACTTTAAAGAATATGGCATCACAGAGAAAAATACTATTCAGCACCTTAATTTTCTTACCAATAAGCTTACCCTAATCACCTTTAAATTTGCCTAAACCTCATTGTTGTTGGTACTGTCCGAAGATAGACTGTGCAAACTTGCCGAAGTACTGAACTGGGAGAAAGGAAGCCTGGTGCCCTGGTGCCTCCTGACCTTGATATTGCTGGTATAACTGAGGCTGGACCGGTCCTTGCCTGAAGTAAAGTCTCTGATTTGGCTTGACTGGGACTGCAATGAGATTTGCTTCAGGTTTGGAGATGATTTGGCGCTGAGGCGCTGGCTGGTACTGAGGCACTTGGTATTGAGGAGCTTGGTACACTTGAGGTTGTTGGGCTTGATGATACTGCTGCTGTTGTTGTTGATATTGTTGCGGTTGTTGATATTGTGGTGGCTGTTGATACTGTTGTTGTGGTTGTTGATGTTGTTGTGGTTGCTGATGTTGTTGTGACTGTTGATACTGTTGTTGTGTTTGATGTTGCTGTTGACGCTGAGGCTGGGCGAACGATGGTGCTGGCAGGCCCTGCGAGAAGCTTGCGTAGCTGACTGCTCCTTGAGGTTGTGCGCTATAGCTCTGAAAAATGACAAAATGATACTATTAACTCCTGTGTTGACTTTTACACATTAGAGCATAAAGACACAGAAAACAAAACTATAGATTTGATTGATTTGATGAGTGAAGGGACTAGTCGACCGACACGTGAATAGAAATAAAAAAGAAGGGGTAACACTGATGATCTCCATGTATTAATTATTTAATGAGAACACTAATAGCTTTTTTAAATTGAGATTTTCACCAACTCCAAATGTGATAAACGCCTCGTTAATTAGTAAAGGTTGACAATCCGCTCCGAATACATTCAGTCTCCACGCAGACGTACACTAATCGAACTTATAAAGTTTAATCAAAATCGTTACGCAGCGATGATCAAATAAAAACATGCAATTCAAAAACTTCCTCCTTGTTTTGAGTCGATAAAAAACGAATACTGCCACAAATGGCTCAAGATATTTAATGATTAGAACAAACAAGTAATCAGGAAGAAGCATTTGATCGTTGTCTCATTTATTACCTGTTGTGGTTGGACACTTTTCTGAAGCTCCTTGACTGCTTCTGGTTGTCCGGTCTTCAATTCCCTCTGAGCCGGTCTTTCGTGGGTCTGCTCCTCATTGCTTTCTTCCTGTGAAGCGTAGGTTATTCCCGGCTGAAGCCTGACCAGTTGGATCAAAGGCTGCTGATTATACGCTGGTTGATTCTGTGAGGCCTGGTATATCTGAGGAGCCTGGTTGTATTGGATTGGTTGTTGGTAAACTTGAGGCTGGTATACGGGAAGCTGTTGTATTATTTGCTGAGGTTGCTGCTGATATACAAGAGGTTGAGGCTGTACCAGTAACTGCTGAGGATACGGTTGGTAGTTGACTGTCAAGCGAGCGATTGCTTGCTTGGGGTTGGCCAATTTTGGATTGTATTCTTGAGGTGTGTATTGAATCGCATTTTGTCGTGGCTGGTACGCAATCTTGTGTTCTGAGTAAGCCAGTTGTGAAGGTATCGGTGCTGATACTTCGTACGTAGTTGGTGACGACAGCTGGAAAGTAATTTAAAATTTACGTAAGTGTGTATTGCTTTAAGTGGTAGGAATACTTGATAAGGACATTATACTTAGTGTGAATGTCTCAGTATCAGAAATGTTTCTCGCTTAACATATCACTCAGGCTTGTACTACTTTGTAATAATCTTACACAATCTGAAACCGCGACATTGTGGTCGCTTTGTTTGCATTAGAAATGTCTATAGACGAAATACGTAAATAAGTAACCTAGTTTTACTTGCTACAGGTAGGCTAGTTTTTGTTTTAATATTACCACAAGATCAGGATACTAACTAACATGTTCAACCCCAAAATTACAACAGCTAAGTCTAGGAGACTCGAACAGAGTATGTTAATGGAATAAATTAAAACCACAAATAAAAAATAATATAAAAAAGAGAAACCCCGGATATCAAATCGACACACCTAAAATCTAGAAAAAAGCTGCAGCTAGATATCAGCCATAGGATGTCCACTGTTGGACATAGGCCTCTCCCATAGACTTGCAGAAGCTTTGGTTGGATGCGGCTTGCATCCATCGTGAATCTGCGGCTTTAACCAGGTCACCCGTCTATTTTGTTGGTGGATGTCCTACGCTGCGCTTGCCGGTCCGCGGTCTCCATTCGAGAAATTTTCGACCCCAAAGATCATTTGTTCTCCGTGCTATATGGCGGGCCCATTGCCACTTCAACGATAGCTCATTGTCTATTTTTTTTTGTCAAGTCATCCGTTCACTAGAACTCCATAGAATGATACCTTGCACTTTTTACCTAATCCATAACAATAAAAGAGTAATGTGACTGATAGGCTGACTGATAGAAAACGCACAGCCTTTACCACTAAAGTGAAACCTTAAATTTAAAAAATATATAAGCCACTAGGAATAAATTTTAGGCCAGCCATGTTTTTATTCTTTCCCAGGAGCAACGTTGCAAGTAAAATATACGGTAAAAGGAAAAGAAGTTATTGAATGCTCGCGCGCGTTGTATGTTGCGTGTATTTTATGAGAGCGTCGCCTGGCATGCGCGTCCTGCCGCCATTTATAATTCATGGCGAAGGAATTTATCACTCCGATGGGATCTATTAATGTAAATAAAGCAGCCACTAATACCCTTGATCTCCATCTTTAATGGACCGAACGGGTTCCGTTGAAATATAGTAATATGTCTGAGTTACGACTTCGGGAACCGCAGCAATACAATGCTAAGTATAAATGATGAGCTTAGATGCTGTCTTTATTATGGAAATGTGCGAGCTAACTTGTTGAGAAATTGATGAATGAGCTATGTTTTCGGAATGAAACCTCTTCTTTACAGTCTTTAAATACAAATCACAATATTACGCATGGTATTTAAAAAAAGTCCTTATGGACTAGCCAATGTCCAACCCAAACCCTTGCGTCTAATGAATTGAAATTTTGCATAATTGTTTCTCAATAATCTAGTTAAGGATTAAGCACAGATTTTGCAAAATCCCATAGGATAGAAAATCTGCAACGGGAGAAGAGCCGCAGCCATAAGCTTTTGGTTTATAATTACAGAGTTTCTACTGCTGACAGGCAATGTGTAGAAACATCCTAACCTGTCAGACTATCGTGGTGATGTGAGTATTGAATTACAACAATTTGAAATTCTACTTGCACTTCCTAAGTTATTCATAAGATCATAAGTGGCGAGTACGCAGATACGTATCGAATGACCCTCCACAAGATGGTAAAGGTCACAAGTGTTTGTTGGATGCGGACAGCAAAAGACCGGTCCTTATAGCATTCTTTGAGAGAGGCCTATGTTCAGCAGTGGACGTCTTTCAGCTGATGTTAGTGGAGTTCTGCTCACCCTAGGCTGGTAGATGGGTACTGGTGAGAAGAGGTGGCTGGCAATGGCCGCCGTGAACGGAGGACCCTGGCCCGTCAGCACGTCGGATATCTTCGCCACTTGCGGCTCGACGCGGGAGTACACTTGCTGCAACAAAAACAACGTAAGATTATAAATAATGATGCATGCCCGAAACTTCAATTAAATTTGATGCGAGATCAGAGTGGTTGTCACTTTTCTTAGGTCCTTATGTCGCTTTTCTCTGTATCCTATTTATTTTACCTACTCGTAGATGAAACAGTTTACGGTGAAGGAAAACATCGTGAGGAAACCTGCACACAAACCTGCGAAGCAATTCAACGGTGTGTGTGAAGTTCCCAATCCGCATTGGGCCTGCGTGGGAACTACTGCCCAAGCCCTCTCATTACGAGAGGAGGCCTGTGCCCTGCAGTGGGACGTATATAGGCTGGGATGATGATGAGATGAAACAGTAAGAGTGGTTGCGTGTAAGACTCCATTAGACAAATAGCAAAATTCGAATTTCGTATCTTGCATCCCGCTGACGCATATATTAGCTTATGATGGTCTGTAAGATATTTATCGTATTGGCCATGTTACCCGAAATAGATGAACTTATTATTATTTAATACGAAAGTGTGAGGGATGGTACGACACGAACTTCAAATTACGTAGTAGCTCCCAGAATTGAATTTGATCGGAAACCACAAAAATACGGTCCGGGGTAGTCGTGGAACTATTTGTATGGTAGCTTGTACACTAGATCCGATTTCCGGCATTCGATTTTGGATGGTTTCGATTTCGGAACCGCTCTATAGGATGTAAGCAACAAAGAGCCGATGGAGTAAAGACGAGACGACGTTGTGTAATAACCAAAACCTGCTTTCAAATAAAAAAAAACACATTCAAATCGGTCCACCCGTTTAAGAGCTACGGTGTCACAGACATACACACAGACACGCATAGCGATCAATCTTATACACCCCTCTTTTTGCGAGGGGCGTTAAAAATGATTCAAATGGCCCTCTACCCGTTCTCTATTGTGTAAAAAGATTTTGTAGAACTTAAATACAAAACTTTTTTTATGTATAGGCTTGCGTTTAACCACAATTACACCTAATGGTTAACGAAAATGTACACTAAGATTGAACACCTTGTCTAATTAATGCCCACTCACCCAAGATTTGAAGATAACCAAAATGTAGCGGCCAGTGCCCTTAGTGTAAGTTTTCGGTTACAAAATACGTCTCGATCGTGTTCGCGTTAAAATCTCAACAGCGCCAAACACGAACAGCGCCTCTAGCCGAACATTTGCGATGTTCGTGTTTCCATACAAATTAAGATTTTAACGCGAACGCGATCGAGACGTATTTTGTAACCGAAAACTTACACTAGGGGTACAGGGAACTAAGATTTATTGCTTTACTCTAATGTAATCAAACTATCCCTTTTTATCTAGTCAAGCAGCAAGCGAATGAATATTTGGGAACTACTTCAAATAACTTTTTGGTCGATTTAAGCGACTCGATAGGTAACTTTGGACAGTAAGGTGACACGGGTACCCTTGACGCGTGTAACTCTTATTTACTTAAATAAATAACAGTTTGGGGTAGATATAATAAAGTTTTTTTTTTGGTGTAAGTATCGAATGATTCACACGTAATAGTAAATTGGCTGTGACAGACAAACATAGATAATGATGATTATACGAGTAGAGCGGGTTCTGCTTTCCATTTAATATACTTATGAGTTTAAATTAATTGAAATTTATTAAGAAAATACAAAATATCCATAGGACTAAAAATACTATTAAATTAAAATAACTAAAACTAAAACTTTAATTAAAAAAAAGAGAGTTGGTATTATAATTTTTGCAGGTGGAAGGACCTTGTGCAAGGTCCGCCCGGATTACTATCACCATCTTGCTCGCTAATCCTGCCGTGAAGCAGCAGTGCTTGCACTGTTGTGTTTCGGCGTGGAGAGTAAGACAGCCGGTGAAACTACTGGCACGTGATTAGCCTCTAGGTTGGCAACGCCTCTGGTACTGGTACTCTGGTACCTCTGGTGTTGCTGATGTTAATGGACGGTGGTGATCTCTTACCATCACGAGACCCACTTGCTCGTTTGCCATCCAGTCGAATAAAAAATAATGAACTAGGTACTTTATGTTTTTACTTTCAAAGCTTATTCAAATACGCATAAGACGTTCTCCAAAAATACCCTTTTCAAAAAAAAGAAAACTTCCAGTAACGCTTGGTCACCCACCTGGGCGAGGCTTAGGCTCCGCATCCACCAGAGTGTGTCGCGATGAATGTGTTTTTCATGAACCAATAGAAACCCTTCATTTACCTCGCCTCGCTCCGCTCAGCTGTTTCCACCAGAGATGTGCTCAGCGAGGATAAGTAAATGAAACGTTTCTATTGGTTCATGAAAAGCACATTCATCGCAAACTATCTTTGCACATCTTTGGTGGAAACACAGCCTTAGTACCTAAATACTAAAACCTTAAAAATGGGGAAACATTTTCCTGGTCAAATTCTCAAAATCCTAATAATTCACGAGTTTCGTACCTTCTATCCTTCTACAAATAGAGAATTATAACCACAACCCTGTCGTTCGTTGCGCGAATATGATAATGAAATTACATCCCCAAAATTTCAATACACCGCAAACTCCCCAAGATATCAAGCAATTTATCTTATATTCATAAACCCCATAATCCACGACTCCATGAATGGATAGCATAAATATCTAGTTTATTATCTGAAACCGGAAATATGGTTCCGCCGCAGCAGAATTAAGGATCGATCACACTGGTTCTCAAAATACGCTGACGTATCGTCGACGTCAAGACGGCATGCGTCAGCATCACACTTTCATGTCCACACTTACGTTCAAAAAACACTGACGCAGCGTAAACGCAGTGACGTGACAATTTATGACGAGTTAAAGTCAGTCAAAATATCTTTACTAAATTTAGGCTTACGAATGTCAAAAACAAATCTACCACCGGAAAAACCTCTGTTGAGAATAATCCGGTAAGAAACGCAACGGGGTAAATACAGGGTAGCTCATTTAGATCGGTCAGTATAAGAAAGTCTGAAATTATAAGACATACGAAGATCTGTTCTTAGGAACAATGTCATCGATTTTAGTAACAAGAAAAAAAACATTCATACATTTTAAAAAAGCATTGTACTGAGTTTGTCATTTTGAAAAATAAAACTTACATTGTTTCTATTTGGATTTAATAACGTAATTTTTATTTTTCTAAACGTCCCGGTTCAATTCCCGGAATGAGTGCAGGTTTTTTTAATGTATTATTGTTACAAAAATCGATGACATGTTTCCTAAGAACAGATCTTCTTATGTCTTGTAGTTTCAGACTTTCCCATACTGACCGATCTAAATGAGCCACCCTGTATATTTTTTAACAGATTAACAATGATATTTAGTGACACGCATGTATTTAACAGGAGATACGAGGTGATTTGGGTCATTTTTCAAGCGTTTCAACCATGTTTCAACCGTCTCAATTTTCTGTAAAAATGCCGAATATCGTGATACAGTTTTTAATTATCTGGTAGAATTACAGGAACTCTTACAAATAACCGAAAACGAAATCAAATCGAAAACGAATTCGTGAAAAATGTGACCAGAATGAGGCGGTTGTAAAGCTCTAATAATAATCACCCATATTTGGGTTATTATTTCGAGAGGTTCAATAGTGTTCAGACTCAAATTTTCAGTTATAAAATTAGAAATATATCGTTTATTGTTTTTAAGTTGCTTAGGATATTATCACTGAAACTTGCGGTAAATACATTTTATTCTATTTTATCTTTTTTTCCACAATAACTTAAATTTTCTGCACAAAAGTCAGTTACGTGGTCAGGTTCGGATTATCCCTGATTACTTTGTAGTATTGTAAAAAATACAAGGTATACAAAAACTTGCTGTGTAAAACATGGATTGAATGTTCATAATATGATATACCATGCATGCAAACATAAAAAAAAATAGGACATTGATAAGACTATTTTTTCTACATTTCCCGTTGTTCCAAAATACACCATCATTTTCGTGGCCACACTTATTAAGTATATTTTAAACAAAAAAAAAGAGGTCAAACCTCCTGTAAATCCTTTTTTAACTATAAGCAACTTTGAAAATAAGACTGCGTCAATATAACGTATAATGTTTATCGCAAGTCATAATTATTTATCTATAATTAATGTAATAAAGGTTCAGTTAGATTTGCGTCAAAGATCGAGCGTCATTTTCGTTACGGTTGCGACTTGGTAAGTATTGGGTAAATAAATATAATGTTTTACTGGTGTTGTGTCATTTGCAGTTAAGTTATTCAATATTGATTTCATTTGCTTCAAATCAATAGGATATTTACTGCAGAGCCGCGAAAGTAAGAGCTTTTCAATTTCGTGGTCATCATTTTCGTGGTCCTATGGGCCACGAAACTGATTAAAGACCACGAAAAAGATGATTTTCCCTACAAGTAGAAAAAATACAGAACACTTTTTATAGAATTTTCTGCTTTTTACAGTGTAATCGTTTATGCCGTTATTGATTTAATTGATTTAAACGAAGAATGGTTGACCGTCAACAACATTTGCTCCAGGTGTGGTTATAGGAATTATGACCAGTGCGTCGCCAATTTTGTTAACTGGCGAGAGGTTCAAGAATTATTTTGCCCTGAATGTACGTGTGAAATGTATATATCTAAATATTAAAAGAAAACTTCGTCATTTAGAGGAGCATTTTGTTGTAACATAATTTCGTTCTGGTTTACCGTAGACCTGCACGGGGGGGAAGGTATTGAAAACTGTTTTGGTTTGTGAGTTGAAGTTATTAATCTTACTTTAATTAAGTAATTTCTAGATAGTATTTAAAAGGTTACAAAAATGACAATTTGAAGTCGTCATTTTCGTGGTCAAGTTTTAATTTTTTTTTTATATAGATATCGATTGTCTATTTCTGTTGATACCTGATTAATTAAATAATGCTTATTCGTTTTCTCATTATGATCGGATTTTCATTCAAATAGTACAATTATAAGATTTTAAAATAAACAAAATGTTCTTTTTCGTGGTCTCGATGCTCATTTTCGTTACCGTTAAAATTGGATTTTTGCTTTTTTTAACCAAAATAAACTTTATCGATCTCTTATAATATAAAGCATCTTATCGGTACATATCCTTATGTTCAAAATAAAACAGACCACATCAAAATGTGTGTTTTTATTTCTGTAACATTTATCTTACACCTCAAATAATTACCTATTTATGGTCCATGGGTGGTTTTAGATTTTAGAGCAGCAGTGTGGGGTAGGTGCAGCAGCACATGACGCGCGCATCATTCATTCATTCATAAAAAAACATGACGCTTCGGGCACGTCACGCTTTTACATTGCGTCAGCGTATTTGAGCGGCGGTTAGTTTGAACTTTGACATAATTTAAGGCAAGATTAACTACTGGATACATAAACAAAAAACCGGCCAAGAGCGTATCGGACACGCTCAAAATAGGGTTCTGTAGCCATAACGAAAAAATTAAGTCATATTTTTCTAAGGATTTCGTATTTTATACGGAATCTTCCAAGTTTAGGTATATTTTATACCTTATTATTGAATTGCAAAAATTGGTACCTGTTTAGTTGATTACCCATCGCGTTTAAGCTGATGATGGTATTTTATCCATTTTAGCGAGCATTCTCCGTCACTGGAGTGACCCCAGAACTGTCTCATTTGAAATATCTCCCGCAAAAAAGCTTCCGTGTGCTGGTGGCCAAAATAGCTATGAATCATAAATTAAGTGCTCAATTTGGGTCAACGCTGAGGCGCAATTTTCGGCAAAATTTAAAGGCGGACTGGCGTTAAGAGCTGACGAGCCACTGGGCCCAAATGCGCTATTAAAGCAAGATTATTTCTTAAGAAAATGTTTATGTTCATTTTATAGCGCTAAAGGATTAGATAAATATAGACTGGGAAGGAATTAACTACATTGTCGTTTTTATTTGGGATTCAAAATTTATGCTTTCGCCTTTGTTTTGCTTAGCAAGCTTTGTTTTTGAGACAGGATTTTTTTTCTAAACTATTACTATCATCCCAGCTTATATACGCCCCACTGCTGGGCACAGGCCTCCTCTCAGAATGAGAGGGCTTGGGCCGTAGTTCCCACACGGGCCCAGTGCAGATTTGGAACTTTACAGCCATTGATTTGCTTCGCAGGTTTGTGCAGGTGCTTCTTATGGCCTCACAAGCAGATCCTGGGTTCAAACCTAGGCTCGCACGTTCATGTGCGAAATTATATTCGAAATTTACCACAAGCTAAACCTGCCAAGCAATTAAATGGTGTGTGTAAAGTTAGACGTATACAGGGTGGCTCATTTAGATCGGTCTGTATGGGAAAGTCTGAAACTATAAGACATACGAAGCAGTGGCGTAGCTACCGGCTAGACGGGGCAGTGCCCCGGGGCCCTCAAGCTCAGGGGGCCCCTCGGACTCCCAAACTATAAATGACAAATCTGAAATAAAGCCTGAACCTGTGTTCCTATTTAGCAATCGGTGGAACCCTGTCGCAGGGAGCCTCTGTCGTCGTTATCAAGTTTTTTTTGATAAGTGCGGAAAATGCTGAATGTGACAGGATTCTACCTAAATAGGAACATGTCAGGCTTTGCGTCGAATTCGGAACACGGTGAATACGGAACAAACGATTTTAAATACCTAGTTTAGTTTGGGCCATACTTTATTTGTTGCCCCAGGGCCTATGGTTACCCAGCTACGCCACTGATACGAAGATTTGTTCTTAGGAACCATGTCATCGATTTTAGTAACAAGAAAAACTGCATCCATAGATTAAAAAAAACTTGTACTCAGCACGGGAATCGAACCCAGATGTTTGGAAAAATAAAAATTACGCTATTAAAGAATATGAAATACATTATGTCTGGTTCGTATGTATGTCTTATAGTTACAGACTTTCCCTTACTGACCGATCTAAATGAGCCACTTAGTTCTAGGATGATAATGATGATGGTGATGGTAATTCGTTAAATAACTAAACGAGCCAATCACAAACAAGATTTGAACGTCAAAGGGACCTCACCACAGCGCCATCTAGCGCTATTTCGCCAAGAAACCTTCATTAACATCTCATTAAAATAGCTTGAGTGTAGCCAAACCTATCCTCACAATATTTACAATAATCCCATCCCGGCTGATTGCTCCGTCCCGAGCGTCCAGAGATAAGGCGATTAAAGTCCCCACGGGAATTATTCCCGGGAACTATTTTCTTGGTCCAGTTAAGAGATGAAAGGCTAGGGTGTTGTTTCTAGCTTCTGGCACCCGAGAAAGACTTGAGCTTAATAAGGGACACGTTTGTCAGTAAAAATAACTCGGCGTTTTAGTTATTTCAGAAGGATGTTTTTATTTGAAGTTGTTTGTTTGTTTGTTTATACTCTTTATTGTACAAAAAGAAAAAACAAAGTTGTTTTTGTTAGGTCTGGCTAACTTCCTGAGTCCTAACTTTTTTAGCAGATGCATAGATGTAGTACTTAAGATTTAGACGTTGGTAACCAGCTTTGTTGTTTTGGATAGGTACTCCTGCCTACCAAAGGTACTTTTTTAGGAATATCTTTTTGAAACTTTCAAATTATATTGCTTATAGCTTAAGATGCTCAGCGAAAATAGAGGAAAAAATCTCCGGCTTTTCCTACTAGTTTTTCACTCTGTACTTTACAAAGGCCATCAGTGTCCAATTATAATTATTTCTTATGCCCTTCCCGAAAGGAAGGATGTAGGCACGAGGATCAAATTCCATATTTAATGAACAATTTAAGCTATCTGAATTACATTTGGCCGTTGTTTTTTTTAGTGTTTATTTGTTCTTTATAAAGTACACGAGGATTCAGGAGGCTAACCTTATTATTTATTCGTAGATTTTAAATGCTTACTAGCTTTTGCCCGCGACTCCGTCCGCGCCGGAACTATGTATTTTTCGGGGATAAAAGCTATCCTATGTCCTTCTCCTGGATTAAAACAGCTGTATACCGAATTTTATGTAAATAGATTCATTGGTTTAGAGTGGGTTTAGACGTGATGAGGTAACAAACATACAAACAAACAAGCATACTTACAAACTTTGGCATTTATCATATTAGTGGGATTATTTTCTTTTTGTATATTCTTTTAAATGTTATAATAAAATATTGAAAACTGACGATATACCTACAACATCAGTAAATAGGTAAATTAAGGTTAGATATATCATAAATAAAAATCCCTAAATAACTTTTCTAATGCCTTTTTTGTGTTTTTAGGGTTCCGGTGGCAAAATGGCAAAAACGGAACCCTTATAGTTTCGCCATGTCTGTCTGTCCGTCCGTCCGCGGCTTTGCTCAGGGACTATCAATGCTAGAAAGCAGTAATTTTGCACGGATATAAATTATGTAAGCTATGCCGACAAAATGGTACAATAAAAAATTTTTTTAGGGTACCTCCCATAGACGTAAAGTGGGGGTGATTTTTTTGTCTCATCCAACCCTATAGTATGGGGTATCGTTGGATAGGTCAATTTTTCGATTCAGTGATTGGTTTGCGAAATATTCAACTTTAAAGTGCAAATTTTCACTAAAATCGAACGTCCCCCTCCCCCTCTAAAATCTAAACCGGTGGGTGGAAAAATTTGAAAAAATTCAGGATGGTAGTAAGTATATCAAACGTTCAAGCAAAACTATAACGGCTGAGTTTGCTTGAGAATTATTAGTAGTTTAAGAGTAAATAGCAGCCTAAGGTATAAAATATACCTAAACTTGGAAGATTCCGTATAAAATACGATATCCTATAGAAAAACATTACTTAACTTTTTCGTAATGGCTTCGGACCCTATTTTGGGTGTGTCCGACACGCTCTTGGCCGGTTTTGGCAAATAAATAAATATGTGAAATAAGGCTATTAATGAACTAAAAGAATTTCTTTGCTCAAAAATATCAGTGAACTAAAAGAAATTCTAGACCTCCGCAAAGTAACGCCTGATTCAATAAATTATATGGCTATTAAAAATCATGTCTTCTTTACACAATGTTACGAGTATACCCTACATTATGCTAGAGCTACACGAGCACATAGTACCAATAAAAAAGTAATAAAAGACCTCAACTTTTAGGGACAGCGACCGTCCATTATGCAGCGTTTATATCCGGAACTGTTTCAGAAACTAGAACGAGATGAGAACTTTAATGTTTTTCATGGGAACAATATCAAGATAACGTAAGTAAATGTATTTTTGGTGTATCCAATGGTACCGTTGCTTATGAAGAAACACTCTCAAATAAATATTTCTTTTTTTTAACTTGTGCAAGGTCCGCCCGGATTGCTACCACCATCTTGCTCGCTAATCCTGCCGTGAAGCAGCAGTGCTTGCACTGTTGTGTTTCGGCGTGGAGAGCAAGACAGCCGGTGAAATTACTGGCACTTGAGGTATCCCATCTTAGGCCTCTAGGTTGGCAACGCATCTGCAATCCCCCTGGTGTTGCAGGTGTCTATGGGCGGTGGTGATCTCTTACCAGCAGGAGACCCACTTGCTCGTTTGCCATCCAGTCGAATAAAAAAAAAACTAGCCTGCAATAGTGTCCCACTGCTGGGCAAATGCCTCGTCTCTTGATCTCCGCACAATGTCAGGCCAATCCCTTGCATACGCGTCCAAATCATCCCGTCATCTCCTTTTCGGTCTAAATATTTCTTACCTTTTCTAATTTTTAAACAGCTAATTAGAACATGAAACTACCGTGAGACTTACCCATATTAAATATATTGACCCGGATAACTCACGTCTTAAATCGAGTTTAGCTCGCCATGTTTCGAGCTAATCCGTAGCCCTTCGTCTTCGGAACAGTGCGCGTGTTGCAGCAGCCGCTGAGTCGCGTTGCTCCGAAGACGAAGGGCTATAGCCCGAAACATGACGAGCTAAACTCGATTTAAGACGTGAGTTATCCGGGTCAATATATTTAATATGAGCTAATTAGAGATTACAAACCAGAAGGGGATCAGATGTTTAATTCAAGAAGAAACAAAATATGAAACCCAACTTAATAGGTACAATTAATTTTGTATTTACTTTGGGTATTCTTTTCCTCTCCCGACGGTTATTTGTTCTTAGCGCGATGTGCCCGCTCATTGCCATAATTTGCAACTTGCATATTCTTAGAGCTATATCAGTAACTTTTGTTCTTCGGCGAATTTCCATATTCCGGATTCTATTACGCAAAGAAACTCCGATCAGCTCTCTCCATAGCTCGTTGCGAGACTCAGTCTCATCTCGGCTTCATTATATCTAGTTAAAATTAAGTTGTTATCAAAAGTTCTGCAATACCTCATTGAATGAGCGTAACGGAACACCGTGAACCATAATGCAGCGCGACGGCCGTGATGAATGCCCGAAGAGGTGCGAACAGAAACCGCAAATTGCTAATTTTAACTCGAACTCACTGAATCCGCAGCAATTTGAGCAAATCTGGAAGCTTATTTCTTAGTAAATTGAGTCCGTGCACTCCGAGGAGTTATGATTGTTATCGGCAAAATTACGCGGAGTAACGAGTGCTGGAGCTTGAGCAAAATTGGAGTATTTTATCACGAAAACTAGGTAGCGTGGGTGGAATACTAAAGCATAATTTGGTGAGGCACAGATTAGAATAGGTTACTATGTAACAGGTTCGTTACTCGTGTTTGCCGGTAGCTGTATAAATACAGCAGCATGCATGCATATGCTGTATGTATGCATGTAAACCTAAGCCGTGGTGGCCTAGTGGTTTGACCTGTGGCCTCTCAAGCAGAGGATCGTTGGTTCAAACCCCGGCTCGCACCTCTGAGTTTTTCGAAATTCATGTGCGAGATTACATTTGAAATTTACCACGAGCATTACGGTGAAGGAAAATATCGGGAGGAAACTTACGCAAACCTGCGGAGCAATTCAATGATGTGTGTGAAGTTCCCAATTTGCAGTGGCCCCGCGTGGGAACTACGGCCGTTTAGAGATGAGGCTTGTGTTCAGCAGTGGGACGTATATAGGCTGGGATAATGCTGATGGATACGCTGGGTACTCGAAAATACAAACTGAGACATGGATGCACAGAAAGACCAGAAAAAGAGACCAGCACTGGGAATCGAACCCAGGTCCTCAGCATTCCGTGCTGCGTGATATCACCCCTACACCACTGCTGGACAATGATAATGATAATGATAATGATAATGATTAATTTATTTGACAGGAATCTAGACAAGATTTTTTCCTATGCATACATATCTCAGGTTGCTTATTTCTACTTTGCTACTTAAGCTGCTGCTTTGGTGCTGGTCTCTTTTTCTGGTTTTCTGTGCATCCATGTCTCAGTTTGTATTTTCGATATGGTTTCACGGGATACCCGTAAAAGTAACAAATTTGGAGTTGAAATAAAAAATACAAAAAGACTCCAAAAAACCAATCATACGCTGGGTACTGTTATATATATATATACCTATGATAAGACAATGTATGAAGTCTTTTCGCTATTGTAACATGAAACACATGTCAATGACCTTAATGCTTATTACTGCGTTTCCATATATGTGACATTCGAGCCCGAACGTTTCGACATAGAATTAATTACGAACGACGACAGTCTAATTTTAGCCTTGTGGCGGACAAATTATCCCAATTATAAATCTCTTTGAATAAATCTACACCTGTCTTTAAAAAGTTGTTTTAATAGAAGAGATTCCAAAGACCCACCCCGTAACAGTACCCTCTTAACCAAATCAGGCACAATTTGCCCTACGAAGTTTTATGTACTCCTTTTAAACGAAAACTAGTTTACTTCCAGCATCATAAAAGGAACCTACGCCCACATGCAAACACCCGTCCGGCGACCGTTTCAAGAACCGTAAAATAAAATTTTATGACGCCCGAATCAAATCCGAATCCTTAAAATTGAATGTCGGGGCTGTTCTGAAGCATTAATTTATGCGGAGGGCCGATAAAGGCAGAGGGCCCTCGTAGGTCCACAATAAGGCCCGATTGTCCTCGGCTGTAAAGATTTAGGGATGTAGCTGGGACATACTCATTCGCGCTGTATGTAAATAAAATAATAACAATAATTTATTTTCAGATGATAAATAGAATTTGGGTAATCAATGAGATGAATTAAGTGGAATGAATAATTTTGGGTAAAGTTTCAATAAAAGTTTGTTCCGATGAGATAATAACAATATTATATCTAACGTTTTAAACTTTCGTGATTCTCACTCATAGTCAAAATACCATATACGGGACTAATCACGCTATTTTTACAGCTGCTAGGCAGACTTGACACCCCACACTTCAACTGTAACATTGCCGAAACGTCGAGGTAAATATTACTTGTGTAAAAAAGCGTGATAAGTCCCGTATATGGTATTTTGACTAATATTATATCTATAGTAAAAAGCCCACTTCTCGCTCATCATCCCAGCCTATATACGTCCCACTGCTGGGCACAGGCCTCCTCTCAGAACAAGAGGGCTTGGGCCATAGTTCCCACGCGGGCACTTCTCGCTATTCCACTAATATTATAATTGCGAAATTTTGTAACTATATTTGTTTGTTAGTTACCTCTTCACGTCTAAACTGCTGAACCGATTTAGATGAAATTCGGCATACAACTAAGAGTCCTGCGGGACACCGGATATTTTTTATCCCGGAAAATTGCATAGTTTCCGCGGGATAGCGATAAACGAATTCTGCGCGGACGAAGTCGCGGGCAACAGTTACAAAATAATGGTACAGTCAAGGGCAAAGATACCGACACGGCCAAAGTTGCAAAAATATGTATACACGGCCTTATGTTAAGTGCATAAAGTCGTGTATACATATTTTTGCAACTTTGGCTGTGGCGATATCTTGGCCCTTGACTGAACAGTTATTCTACAACATACCGGCCTTATTCAAGCATTCAGAATTGATATCGGGCTTGACGGCAATGATCATCAGTATGCTGGTTGGCGGTGGCCAGAAAGAACCCTGCCCATCATTATTAGTATTTTATATTTTTTAATTTCATTCATCATCATTATTTTTAATTCTTAATTTAGATACAGTTTTGAACTTGAACAAACAAACAACTCACATGAATTCTCATAGTTTATCTTAAATCTTCATATATCAAAACGACGATTGAAACACAAATAATTTAACTAAACTAAGTATCCATTTACTAACGCTTTTACTATTAAACGCTACTTTTATTCAAATTTCCAACCTAAATATGGACGTAGTTTTGCAAAAATGATCCAGACCTGAACAAAACCTATTTTTTTGATTTTTTGATTTTGGAACTAGTTTCAGTAACATCAAAAGCGAAATTAAAGAATAACATGACATGGAACATTTTTGCTAAACTAGTCCATATGAGGCCTATTATATAGGCTTTTCTATATTAATACTCAGCGGCAAGCCATATTTAGACGCCTATGTATTCCCATATTCATACTCAACAAGCCATGTTTAAGAGTTGAAACACCTCACTTTACTGCTAGTCGGGGAGTGGTACTTCCTATCCTACAGCGATTTGTTCGCGGTGCTTATACGGCTTTGGCCGAAGGATTCAAATTGGATCTATAAAAAATAGTACTAAACTTATAATAATTTAGTTAAAATATAAAGTATACGTATACAGTGTGTTACCGGGAGTCAGGTTTTTTTAAGGGAGGTTAGAGTAACGTATTTCTGTAACTTAATCATGACATTAATTTTATTAATAATCTAAAATTCAGAATTTGTTAACTTTCTAACAAAATTATAATTGCCAGCAAAGTAAATTGATAAATGACAGCCGACAGGTACTTTGATTATTAATTGACAAAACCCCTAGTCATTTACTTTGCTGTACTTACATTGCTGGTAATTATAATTTTGTTAGAAAGTTAACAAAGTCTGAATTTTAATTTTTAAATTAATGTCATGGTTAAGGCGCTGTACGTAGTGAAAACTACAATTTTAGAAAATATTTAAAATGTACTTACACAATACTTACAACTGCAATTTTTTTATATGTATATTTTCAGTCTATTAGCTAGTTTTTGACTTCATCAAAAACACGATTGCTGACAAAAACCTCGATAGATTATTTTTTTGAAAAAGAGCCTTCATTTACACGTTAAACCAAATATTATGAAAACTATTATGAATATCAACACAAAATTTGCTTTATTAAATAGTTTTTAGTAGATTTAGATTTATGCTTCATAGATTTTCAATAGATTGAGTACATCAATCATACCAATTTATTTCGTCTTTGGCAAAATAAAACGGTTCTAGCGCGCGGCGGCGGCCAAGTATTTCCCAGTCGCCAGTACACGCGTGTACGTAGTCGACGACGGACCTGTGCACATTTTTCTAACGCGCTAGTACTACTTTTGAGAGCAAATAATATGGGTAATCGCAGTATTAAAAAAGTTAAGCGAAAGAGGAAACGCATAAGTGAACTCAGAGCACATATGAGAAGCATTAGAGTACCTAAACGGTAAGTAACTACCACACACTAATCGACCGGCCGGAGTCGGGCCGAGTCAGCAGGGCTACTACGAAACTCCAAACTCGAAGTTCGTGTCGTGCGGTCCCTCTCGCTCTCGTACTAAATAGTATAAGTGTCAGAGGGACCGCAACCCACGAACTTCGAGTTTTGTAGTAGCACTGCTGAGCGGATTTCACATTCGTACTACGACCGCAAGCTGGTTGGCGCGGGCCTCGGCTGCTCATGGAAGCGGACGGCTTCGTCCAGATTCTACCGCGACTGCCATACAAATTGTAGGCACGTTGTATAAACCTATACTACTCACGGCGAACATGCGGCGAACCTTGCGGCTACTATGAAACTCGAAACTCGAAGTTCGTATCGTACCGTCCCTCTCGCTCTCGTATTAAATAGTATAAGTGTCAGAGGGACCGCAACCCACGATCTTCGAGTTTCGTAGCAGCCCTGCTGAGCGGATTTCACATTCGTACTACGACCGCAAGCTGGTTGGCGCGGGCCTCGGCTGCTCACGGACGCGGACGGCTTCGTCCAGATTCTACCGCGACTGCCATACAAATTGTAGGCACGTTGTATAACCTATACTACTCACGGCGAACATGCGGCGAACCTTGCGGCTACTACGAAACTCGAAGTTCGTATCGTACCGTCCCTCTCGCTCTCGTATTAAATAGTATAAGTGTCAGAGGGACCGCACGACACGAACTTCTAGTTTCGAGTTTCGTAGTAGCCCTGCTTGATCCCTTTGACAGTTTCACTGACATTTCTGATAGTAGATGCAACAGTTTCGATCTAAGTTCAGATTTTCTCATTTTTTTGCAGGCAAAGGTAATATCTTGCATTCAGCCAAGTTATTTAACATAAATTATTTTAATAAAATAAGATGGTTGCACTTGGTTGTAAATTAAATGTAGTAGTTGGCAGTAAATTATTGACAAAAACATGTACTCCAACTGCAATCCGGCTGCAAAATGGGAGTTTGGATGCAGTTATTGCGCAGTTAGTACAACTGCACCAGCACTGGACCCGACTGTCAGAGGACTGCATTCCAACTGCCATTTTAGGCAGTCGGAGTGCAGTTCTTACGCAGTTCTGATGTAGTTCTGCCATTTTACAGCCGGATTGCAATTGGAATGCGGTCCGTGTGTACCAGACCGTACATTACGACGCCACCTACCTTATCAGCGACTTATTTATTATAGGAACTTCGATTTGTAATTTACCTTCACGTAAATCAAGATTGTTTTTTTGGAATCTTTTTATATTTTTTATTTCCATTTCAATTTTTTTTTTTCTCTTACGGTCATCCCGTAAAACCTAAATTCAAAATACATCATTTCAGTTTGTATTTTCAATTTTGAAATTAGTTTGTCTTTAATTTTTTCTCCCAAAATGTATCATCTTTAAGTAAAAGTGAAATAAAGTGCCCGGTTGAAGTGTAGCCTTTAGAAATGGACTTGAAAAATGTATCAAAGAAAACGAAATTCAGATGTAGAATTATGAAAAGGAAACTAAAACTACTGAAATTAACAAAAATAGTAACTGGTATGACCAGATCCAAGGTCTCCATGTCACGTGTCGAGCACAGTGTATATTTGCTGTGTGGAGTGGTGAAAATCATCACCTCAAACAGCAATCATACTTATAGATGATACATTTTGGGAAAAAAATGAAAGACAAACTAATTTCATTTTATATGGACTGGTTACTACCCGAAATTGTTGATTCCCGTCGAGCTCGGGGAATGCCACTAAGGGAAAAAGAATCTTCATCAAAAATAACTGTAGAACCTCCTCTGACTGAAGAAAAAGAACTTTCTTCTACATATCTATACTTTTCAAGCGACGAAAATAGGGAAAACATCGCTTCATGCTCCAGACAATCAACTTTGGAATCTCCTCTGACTGAAGATAAATAACTTTCTCCTACATATCCATACTTCTCAAGTCACGAAAATAAGAAAAGCATCGCTTCATGCTCCAGACAATTTTGGAAGAGCTATAAAACTAATTGTTGCCGTCGACTGCGTCCGCGCGGAATCCGATTTAGAGCAATTTTTTATTATATCCAAAAATATTTATTTTCCGTAACATAAAGTATCCTAAATGTTGACCAGACTAATAAGCTATCTAACTAATTTGGCTCAGGGACCCAAAGAGGGTCTTGGCCTCCGAAACAAGAGCATGCCATCTGTCCCGATCGTGCACAGCCTCTTGCCAGTCGTGGTCGTGGAGACGTCGATGATCCGCCTGGACACTGTCCTCCCAGCGTACGCTCTTTCGGCAGCCCGATCCTCTCCCATTCGTAGTAGGTGGCCGAACCAGCGAAGTCTGTGTGATTTTGTTACGCCGATGATGTTGGGTTCAGCCACCAGCTCCTGGATCTCTCTCTTTTTACGGATCCTCCACGAGCCGTCGTCTCTCTTGACAGGTCCCAGGATCTTACGCAAGACCTTCCTTACCGCTACAAGGAGTTGATATTCCTCTTTGTGTGTTAGTGTCCAGGCCTCACAGCCATACATAAGGACAGGTCTTACGTCAGTTTTATAGATTAAAACTTAACTTTGTATTCCTGCCGAGAAGCCTGGACAACAACACCAATAAGCTATCACTACACAAAATTTCGTTGATTTCTGTTTAGTAGTTTCTGAGTTATTATGATTAACTCAGGGACTTTATACATCCCCTTGGCCCATAGAGCTTATGGGAACGGAAGCATTACCATGTCCTCGGTACCGCTCTGCTTTCAGAGCATGACATTAGTGCGTGTGAGCTAACTTTGGGGGTGGCAGACGTGAGCTTGCCTTCGGAATCCAAAAGCTTAATGGTTGCTTGACCTGAAATTTATATTTCAGATTTTTATTTTATTTATGACGGTGGAAGCATTCTACACTTCTACTGAACGTAGATATAGTTTAAATATAGTTAGTGTTTAGTTTTGTAACTAAGGGACCCCATACATCCCTGTATTATAATAATATTTTTTTTGTATTTTTTTCTTTAATTGTATACTGTAGTTTTTTAGTACCTATTTTATTTGCAATTATTTTATTTTGAAAAAACGACTTTCTGCCAAGTTTCTTGCGGCGCATTCTTCTTGGCAATGAATAATGATGGTCTTTCCGAAAGCGCTGGTAGTTTAAAAAAATGACGTGTAAAAGTGCCCATTGCGGCCTATTTACTGAATAAATGATTTCATTTCATTTCGTAAAGTGAACAGACAACTTTTTCTTTACTGTTTTATTATTATATGTATAGATTTGCCTAGCTTGTAATCGTGATTTTCAGATTGAAATAAAAATGTTTTTTTATTTGTATTGATTTACCTTTATATCCTTTTCATCATATCTATCTATCGACCTATTCAGTCTAAATGTCTATCCATTACCTACGTTACAAATCAAACTGTGGGCATGAAGAGGCATAAATAATTTGTTTATTACCAAGACTATTCATATTAAACGAAGATTTTCTTTATTAAACCAAAAAAATGTGTAATTATAATTTTAAGGAAAAATCCGGAATTCACATTAACCAGAATACGGATACAAACAGAATAAGGCCGTCAACGGGCTGCGTGACAGATGCGCGAGGCGCCCCGCAATCGCCTCCACCGCGTCGTCTGCTTCACCCCCTCAAATACCGAAAATTCTTCTATAAGCGCGCCTTAAGTTACAGAAATACATTACTTTAACCTCCCTTAAAAAAGCCTGGCTGCCGGTAACACACTGTACTCGTATAGTATTTGACACAATAAGTGCGAAGAGTCGAGTTTTTGGGCACGATGAAAATTTACGCCGAAATTTGTATTTATTGACTGGCTCTCGAACCGTTTTCTCTTTGTCGTTTTTCTTATGATTTTTGGTTTATATTAAAGCTTTATTTTTTGTAGTTTTTAAAGGGTACGTAGTATAATGTATAAATTTAAAATACATATCGGTTGAAATACATACAGTTAAAATAACGAAAATTATAAAATATAACGATTAAAATAAATAATAATGAAAAATCATAAAGCTCGTTTTTCATTATTGGTCGAAATACATACAATTAAAATGACTAAGTGCACAATGTTTATGTTCAGAATGTACATAGTCAGAATATATAATAGTTGAAAGAAATAACAATTAAAATTCCTATAGTACGTTTTACATTTAAGTTGTATTTGCATGTTAAATTCTAAAAAATGAAGGACTATATAACAATGTCGACGGAGCTCTGCGTAGTTCAGGCGCTTCGCGCCTGGACATAACTCTAACCTAACCTATAGGATACCGACTGATCAGAGGCCGTATTGTCTAACAAGCGGGCGCTTGCCATCGCTTTCACCATTTTATACCACAGAAAGAAATACCTAGTCAATGCGATAGCAAGCGTCCGCACGTTGGACAATACGGCCTCTTGCCCTGAATTTTTGTTTAAATAAAATAAAAAATAAATCACTTAGTAGTACCTTGCATTTTAAACTAAAGTCTGATCATTAATTGAATAGAACCGGCGAGTGCCAGAATTGTATACGCATTTTCCTTTGTGAAATTTCAGTGCCGATTATGTATTTCAACCATTATAGAAAACATACTGTATTGATGTTGATTGATGTTTTATTTAAATAATATAATAAATAAATAATTAATGCATTTTGTGCCATATGACTAGGAACCATTATGCATTGTAACTATTATATATTTTGACCACTATGCATTTCAAGCTTATGCCTTTAGAACTTATGTCAAATAACTTTATGTATTTTGATGCATTCTATTTTATAATTTTCGGTATTTCAACCGATATGTATTTTAAATTTATACATTACAATACGTACTCTTCTTGCTTTTTATTTGATTGCTGATTTGCGTTACAAGATAAAAATGCCAACGGCTCTGGTTTAGGTTTGACACTAAAAGCTAGGTTTGACCTAATTTTCGAGAATTTAAAACGGGGAAGCTAGTCACAGAAATAAATCACTAGACTCACACGAAAGGTACTTTAGTATTATCTACAAAATTTACAGTGAAGCCACTTGCAATTAAGACTGAATTTTAAATGGATTGCTTCTAATGCAGTGAATAAATTATTAACCGGTCCTACAAAAAGGAACGAATTAATTAGGAAGGTGAAGCGCTGGACACAAAATTGTTCACCATAAAAGAGTTTTTTTGAAAGCCTATAACGTTGTCCCGCTGCTGGGCAAACGACTATTTAAGACTAGCTTTTTCCCGCGCCTTCGCCCGCGTTGAATTCGGTTATCGCGCGCTTTTCCCTCGGGAACTGTGCATTTTCCGGGATAAAAAGTAGCCTAGGTCACTCTCTGGCCCATAAACTTATCTCTATGCCAGAAATCTCGTCGATCCGTCGCTCCATTTCGACGTGAAAGGCGGACAAACACACACACTTTCGCATTTATAATATTTGTATGGATTTGGAGCGATACCAGCCGGACTGGTGTCATTTTTTCGAAGCCAGATACAAAACGTAGTGATTGTTATACTCTTTGCCAGAGACGAATGGAAAGAGATAGGGAAAGGAAAGTTCCCATTAGAGAACATACAATTTTTTTATTGGTTCAAATAGATACTAATATAAATTTTGAACTGTTATCAGAAGGTTATAAATATAAGTTTATACAGTTATAAATATAAGTTTAAAGTTTATAAAAAACTCTACAAAACTAAGTTCCCATCGTTGTTACTTGAAAACTTTTGTTTTATTGTTCAACTACTAACCTTATATAAAAACCAACCAGCATGAAGCGATAGAATTTTAAGTGGGTCTTGGCCGGCAAAGTTATCGCGGAATTCTTCTTAGATATTAAAATTATACGCCATCTTGTAAAAAAACGGAAAGCTGTTAGCTAATATTAAAATATTCCTGAATGCAATCTCGCAAGCGCCTGCAATTTAATAAAAACTGTTTGAATATTGTTTAGGAACTTGTCTTGCCAATTAGTTCCTTACCTTAACTTTTAATCTGGGGTGTGCCTAAAGTGATGAGCAAAATTAAATATAAAATAGTGATAACTTATGTTTATATCCAAGGGACAGAGAGCAAGTGAAGTACTTTTGCTAAGCAGTGCGACAGAATAGGCTAATAATAATAATTATTATTATTATCTACAGTGATAAATATAAATAAATAATGGGCTACTTAGTTCTGTGAGATATTACCGATTTTTCACTTATAATTACAAAGTTTTCCATTGCTTTTTTTAAGAAACAATTTCGTTGTGGTTGCATCTGTAACATACACAACCGGCCAAGAGCATGTCGCTCGATTTTAATGAAAATTTGCACTTGAATATTTTGCAAAGTAATCACTAAATCGAAAAATCGTTTTAGCAACCCAATGGTTTTAAAAGACCTATCCAACGATACGATACCCCACACTATAGCCGGTTGGATGAGAAAAAAAATCACCCCCACTTTACACCTATGGGAGGTAACACTAAAATTTTTTTTATTTTTTTTTTATTAAACCATTTTATTGGCATAGTTTACATTGTATATTCGTGTAAAATTACAGCTTTCTAGCATTGATAGTCCCTGAGCAATGCCGCGGACGGACAGACAGACAGACAGACAGACATGGCGAAACTATAAGGGTTCCGTTTTTGCCATTTCCGCTACGGAACCCTAAAAACGAACTTGTCTCTCATATTAATCTTTTCCAGTTAAGCTATAAACGATTGACAGGACATCAGAAACAAGAGAGACGAATTTAACTATTAAGAGTTGAAACCGCAATTTAACCTAAATAAATAATGTTTTTTTTATTAAAACTAAAATACAAAAAACAAGCATAATAGTTTATGTTTTAATTTAAAGTTTTTTCAAGCAGTCAGGTTTTTTTATATTCCTTTTTTGATGCTCCTGTGTAAATTGTAGTTGAAAAATTTACAACGTATACATATTTGGAATGGTCTAATAATTCGTTTTTCACACCTCTCCTTCAGAAAAGTAACTTTTCCTCCCTGACGAGAGAGATGGTATAGTCGAACAAACTGATTCATGCAGGTACTAGGGTGGATCCTTTTAATTATCAATTTCACTGTAATTCCTTCCGTTCTTCCACTCCGATCAACTAAACTCAACTATTTTTCTATCCTCAACTATTTGATTGGCTCGATAGGAATATTTTTTTCACACCTCTCCTTCAGAAAAGTAACTTTTCCTCCCTGACGAGAGGGAGCAAAGTTCAACTTTTCTGTTCAAGGCTTTCTAAGTGTTTTATTGCAAATGTTTTTAAATTGATAATTGTAAAGCCACACCATTTTCTATGCTGGTTGTTCTTTAATAATATTCAGTTTTTTTTTCAAGTTTCTTAATACTCGGTGTGAAAAGTTGTATGAGCCACTCGAGAGCAAAATTATTTTTATCTTGGGCGTTAACACTTGAATCCCTCATTACGTTCAGGATTCTACTTTAGATTCCCTCGCTTCGCTCAGGATTCTATTGCAGAATCCTTCGCTACATTCTGGACTCAAATTTTGCTCCCATGTGACACAAATCTATATTAATAATTTCGTCCAGGGGTACGGTAGACTCGAACGAAATGCACATCAAATTGAAGAGCGTAAAAAATTAGTCGATCCGAGTCGACAACATATATCCGCAAAATTCGGATTATGGAGAATTTCGTTAAATTCTAATGGCACTGACAAACAAACCGCAGTCGCCATCTTGGGTAGTTAATAAACGTTCCGTTTCATACTAGCTAGCTCTTAGATACGGCTCGCCTTCAACACATCGCGTGCGTCACGCCAAAAAAGTATCCATTACAAAGAACTGTGACTCATGTGACTGTGTAAAACGAAACGTCTTGCCGGAAAACTTGAATGGATCTTATCAAAACTCAAAACTATCACCAACTACCTTCAACTATAACTATCTTCAGTTGTTGACGTTTGTTCCGAGTCGACAACTTGTAGGTAGAAAATTCGGATTTAGCGAATATTTTCAATAAAAAATGGAATAAATTACTGAGTATATATAATGGCGTTGCGAAGTAAACATGTCAAAGTCATCACATCAAAGTGGCGTGAGTGTCACGTCATCACGTGTCACAGGTTTGCATTTCGTTCTCCATTGTGACCTTTTAAGGGCCCCACACACGGTACGATTCGTCGATTTTCATCAGATCGATCGTACAGACGGATCGTACCTTATATGGGGCCCTTTAGGTCTAATTTCTTTGATTATGAGACAGACATACGTAGTCGGTCCCAAAGTTCTGTCACTGGCACATTATTTTTAAATTTAAAACATGATTTTAAGAAAATTTGATTGAATTCCATTTTTGAATGTTTGTCAATTATTTTAAAACAATAAACAGTCATTCGCTGCAATTTCTCACGATGGAGTGGACGTTGAAAGAAAACCGAATAGCTGTTTAGCATTGCACCGCTGTGGGCACTCGCCAAGTACCATTTTCAAGTTGCTCAAAATGTAAATATAACGCTTAGGTTTGTGTACCGTACGATTGACAGGTACAATGAAGTCTCCAGTGTTGAGGACAAGAAAAGAATTGGCCGGCCTCGCTCCGTACAAACACCAGCAGTGATCAAAGCGATCAAGGCACGCATAGCAAGAAATCCTGTCCGAAAACAGAAGTTGATGGCTTTGCAGATGGGTGTCAGTAGAAAAACCGTCAAAAAGGTTTTAAACGAAGATCTTAGTCTGCGAGCATACAAAAATAGAGTGGGCACTTACTTAATGCCCGTCTAAAAACAATAAGGTTTAAAAGATCCCGGAAGTTGTTAAAGCGGTACGCGAAAAATCGACACCGTGATATCCTCTTTACAGACGAAAATATTTTCGATATTGAAGAGAAGTACAATAAACATAATGATAGAGTGTACGCTAGGAGCTCTGATGAGTATTCTCTGATCTTATTACGGGCCAACTGAGGTTCATTTTTGCGAAAAAGGGGTCAAAATCAGTGCGAAAGTGTACCAAGAGACGGTTTTGATAAGCATGTCAAAGATCTGCCCAACACGCTATTTTCAGGTCATAATTTTTTGTTCCAGCAGGATTCTGCGCCAGCACACAAAGCCAAGACCACTCAAGCCTGGTTTGGCCGTCAAAAAATCGACTTTATAAGACACGAAGATTGGCCTTCCTCCAGTCCGAACCTTAATCCTCTGGACTTTAAAATTTGGCAGGTCTTAGAGGGAAGGTCTGTGCTAAACCCCATAAAAATTTGGAGAGCCTGAAGTCATCTTTAAGAAAAGCGGTCGCTGAAATAGACATGAAAATGGTGCGTGCTGCAATAGACGACTGGCTGCGCCGATTAAGGGCCTGTATTAAAAACAAAGGAAGTCATTTTTAATAATTTTAAGTACTTAAATTTATTTTTTTATTAAATGTACTTTAAATTGGTATATAATTATTAAAAACTGATTGGTACATTTGTTTTTATCATTATTTTCATTTGTGACAGAACTTTGGGACTGACTACGTAGTTATTTTGGGAAGATTTAGGAGAAATATCTACTGGTGAAATACCGATACGTAGGTTAGCCGTTAAAGTGTTTGTGATAATAATTAAGGCTGGGAATATACGTCAGATTTTTCGATAAGTACGACAGTCTTTACTGGCAAAAAATGTTTTCAAACATATTATTATGAGTCTACATTTTACCCGAGCGAAGCCGGGTTTTCATCTAGTAACTATTAATTTGATACCCGTATTGTTACAAATAAAAAATGCCCACCGCTACATTTTTTGTAATTTTTGTGCATTAATAATATAATTTTGAATACAATGACAAGTAAGTAGATAACGCGTATAAAATTGCGGACAAAGGTTAATAAATAATATAAAAATTTAAATCAGACCGATTCATCTACTTCATCAATCATTACGCGAACTTTCCTCCCGCGGACCGGTCCGGTTGGATTACATCCGCGCTTGCGATGTAATGGCATTACGGCGACAGGTCGACCGATTTATCCGGCAACTCGTCCACACTTGCAGGTATGAGCTGCACTTACTTGCTTACGTAGGTTCCGTGAAAAACATACGGAAAACGGCCAATTCTAAACAGTACCCAAAATAAAATAGGAGCCACATCATTAAAACGAAGATGAAAACGCAATAGTAGATTGTACAAGAGCATAAAACAAGCCATTTTACCCGAGCCGATAAGGCGAGGGTGGATAGACACGTTGACGGGAAAATGGGTTTAATGCTCGAGTTTTACACTGCATTTCACTTCGATGGCGATTAAATGAAATAACTACAGTGGAAACAATTGTTCACTTACTATGTATGTACCCTTTATTGTTCACGCATTACTATTATAATTATATTTTTTTAGTTTTATTGATCTATTTTGATTGATTTAATTGATTTTTAGTTTTATATAGATTAATAGATTAGTCTTCTTAGTCGAAGCTTCTAAAATTCCAAATTCACTTCTCTTCGTCTTTGTATTTCTTCATTTTCGTTTCTTACACTACTTAATAAGTATTTGATCGTAGCAACAAAAATGTGACATTTATAATTAGAGATCTCTTGCTTTCAATTTAATAGTCAATTTTGTAATCACCACAAAAAAACTGCGTAATTATTAATTAAACCCAACAGAAGGAAGAGAAGAGACCGAATTTCTTTCTTTCAATGGACCCTAAAACCGCTTGTCTTTACGAGTAAAGGAAGGTTACGCGAGCCTTAATACCGCCAGTAATAATAAATGTGGCCCAACTGATCACACGACTGGTCGGCCAACAAGTCGGGTCGCGGAGACAAATGTCGCTTTCTTTCTCAATCTCATATTAGTCAAATAGTGTTGTTATAAAACCAACGCTGTGTACTTAGACATGAGGTCGATTTGATACAATGTAATGTAGTCAGATAAGATGTTGAAGAATTTGTAGAAATGTCGCTTGGAGAATTGTTCAGATGTTCCCAGTAAAGGTAAACATGTTGTTGGTGAAATTGTTGACGCCTTTGTTGGCAAAATGTATTATGTTTGTTTTTGTTTTTGTGCTTAAAGAGGGCCTGTGTCATAAACGTGTATCGGGTCTGTGAACAAGCTTCTTAAGTTGCTGTTTTAGGAAAAGTATTAGGCAGTTGTCTCACCGCCGGCGAGGAAACGATTGGCTATCGACTATTTTCTCGCTCAAGAAACGAACAAAAGATATAAGATCATGTGTGAGTAAAAGATACATATATACATATTAATAGTTGATCGCTGGCGATTCACACTGCCGGCGAGAACTCGCTCTTACATCTTTTGTCGCAGCGACAAGAGCTATAAAACTCGCTGGGCTTTAAAACTAGCTCAGCGATACTCGCTCAGCGCTGTTAGCTTGGCGGCCGCCCGGCTCGAGCGAGTGGAGCGAGTAATCGCCCGTCGTGCTCGAACACTCGCTTTTCACTGCTCGCTCGCCATCGTCGGCGGTGGGACAAGTGCCTTAAAGCGTTGTTTGTTTATAATTAAAAAAAAAACCGGGCAAGTGCGAGTCGGACTCGCGCACTGAGGGTTCCGTACACTTTTTTTATATTTGAGTTGCTTGAATGGAAGGTAAATTGCGGTTTACGATTTATGACATATTAAAAAAAAACTACTTACTAGATCTCGTTCAAACCAATTTTCGGTGGAAGTTTGCATGGTAAATGGTAATGTACATCATATTTTTTTTTAGTTTTTTCATTCTCTTATTTTAGAAGTTACAGGGGGGGGGGGACCATTTTACCACTTTGGAAGTTATCTCGCGCAAACTATTCAGTTTAGAAAAAATATATATTGGAAACCTCAATATCATTTTTGAAGACCTATCCATAGATAACCCACACGTATGGGTTTGATGAAAAAAAATTTTTGAGTTTCAGTTCTAAGTATGGGGACCCCCCCCCCCCAAAATTTATTGTTTTTTTTTCTATTTTTGTGTGAAAATCTGAATGCGGTTCACAGAATACATCTACTTACCAAGTTTCAACAAAAAGTTTCGGAAAAAAGTGGCTGAGACATACGGACGGACAGACAGACAGACAGACATGACGAATCCATAAGGGTTCCGTTTTTTGCCATTTGGCTACGGAACCCTAAAAATGCTTGTCTAATCCTTTCTAGTTGTACCTATGTGCTTGCAATCAATTTTTACCCAACTGGCCAAAGGAAGGTTATGTTTTTCTAGCACATGTAATTCATGAACCCTCAGTGCGCGAGTCGGAAAGCCACTTAGCCGGTTTTTATCCTTCCACGCAGTAAAACCGCTAGCCAAAACCAGACATGTATTATTTACAATTAACAAAGATTAAACAAATTAATGAATCCCCCAAATTAAAAATAAACCCACGTAATCCGTGAGCTTGCACGAGACGAACAAATGAGTGTCATTTGCGAGCGTCAGCCCTGACGAGTGCCAGGTGACAACCCTGGCTAATTTGGGAAGCGTCAACAACAAACATTACGGGGTGTACCATCAGCCAAATAAGTGGTCTATCAATTTTTAAACAAGCTCCTATCACATGAATATGTCGATAAAGTCGAATTTTCAAGTTGACAGACACGTCTATTGGCATTATTGTTTTGTCTACTTACTTCATCGGAATCTTTGGAGCCGTTTCCGAGATCGCCGAAATATATATATATACATATATACAAGAATTGCTCTTTAAAGGTATTAGATAGATACTCGTAGATAGATAACGTAGAGGACATCATCATTAATACAATTATCATCATCCCAGCCTATATACGTCCCACTGCTGGGCACAGGCGTCCTCTCAGAACAAGAGGGCTTGGGCCATAGTTCCCACGCGGGCCCAGTGCTGATTGGGAACTTCACACACACCATTGAATTGCTTCGCAGGCTTGTGCAGGTTTCCTCACGATGTTGTCCTTGACCGCAAAGTAGTAAATTTCAAATGTAATTCCGCACATGAATTTCGAAAAACTCAGAGGTGCGAGCCGGGGTTTGAACCCACGACCCTCTGTTTGAGAGGCCATAGGTCAAACCACTCGGCCACCACGGCTTCTTATAATTATAATTAAAATTAATAGCAAAAAATGACGTCAGGCCACGGTAATGTCGTGTCGTGCCGTCGCACGGCGCCGGGTCCACGTTGCGTCACGACATACACCTATAGATACGCGACGCCACACCCTCGTGTGGCCTGTGGCACAAGGCACAAGCGAGTAGCTTTCAATGTACTTATACTGTACAGAGAGCCTACTACGAAGTTCGAAAATCGGATTTCGTATCATACCGTCCCTCTCGCTCTCGTATTAAATAGTATGAGTGACAGAGGGACCGAACGACACGAACTTCGATTTTAGAATTTCGTACTAGCCTTGCAGTAACCTGCGTTAATATCTGCCACGGCGCAGCGTGAGTCGTATCAGATATTTATGCTCGTTTTAATGTGTCAAATAAATATTGTTGCTGACTGTACGTAGGCTTTATACGTCTCACTACTTGAGGCCTCCTCTTATAAAAAGAGGGCTTGGGCCCAGTGCGGATTGGGAACTTTACACGCAACATTTATTGCTTCGCAGGTTTGTCCAGCTTTCCTTCGCCATAAAGCCAAGGCTATGCTCCAATAGCGAGATTTCTCTCGAAGCAGGTGTTATTGTCTGGGGACCGAAGTAGATACTAAAAAGAATACTGTCTCATAAGCTGTTACCTTTTCACGCTTAAAACCGCTTAGCCATATACCGCTTCATATAATTTCCAATACAATATCATATTAGAACTCACGATCCTATGTTTGAGAGGTGATTGGTGAAATTACTGTTCTACCGCGGCTTTCTACCCAGATTATTAGACAAGCATAAGTACTCGTAAACCTAAAATATCAAAGTGTTTTCAAGAAATGAGAGCTCTAGGGCTTTAAAGCAAACTTTCCACCCGCTCCGCTTCCGCTTGTACCTCCGAGTAAATTTCATTACACAGTGAAACGAACGAGTTTATCGAATTTAAATTATTCATTACATTACGAGTATGTAGCATGTTTGTCGGGTGTTACGTAAGCCGCTGTGTCTGCCAGCTTAAATACTTGTTGAGTCGACTATCAAATTGCTTTACCACCCTAGAGCTTAAAGCTATTTGCAAATAAAAGGTTATTGTTTACCTTTAGGAAGCAATGCATCAACTCGAGATTCGGATCATGCGAATTATTGCAAATGCATGCTGTTTTATATTATAAATATATGTAGAAGGTTTTGATCTTGTACATATACAGGGTGTATTTTTGTTATAACGACTAACTTTAAGACCGTAGTAATAAACACACTTTCATATAGGTATTTTATTTAAAAAAAAACAACACAACAAGGATGTGTATAAATAGTAATCTAAAATTCCCAGTAACTCCCAAATCATAAATTGCTAACTTTCCAAATTTCAATTTCCTTCCTAAAAACATTTCCGTACGACGTTCAAGTACATCTCTCAGCACAACAATTAATGTTTTGATCAATCTAAATTACAAACCCTTCCGATTAAATCGCAAGTTATTAATGTCATTCGACATTCATTAATCCCATTAGGAATGGGAAAAGTTCCCGCGTATTTATTTAATTAAACTTCGCCATGATGTCTTGGAGGCCACAAGATGGCGAATCTGTTACAACAAAATGGCGTAGTCTTATTTGTTGAGTGAATCAATTTATTTAAGTCAACATGATGGCTAAAGATCGTTTTGGAACTAAACAAACTGCGAGTACTGTCATTATTCATCATCATCATCATCAGCCCGAAGACGTCCACTGCTGGACAAAGGCCTCCCCCTTAGAACGCCACAATGAACGACAACTTGCCACTTGCATCCACCGGTTTCCCGCTACTCTCACGATGTCGTCAGTCCACCTGGTGGGAGGCCTGCCAACGCTTCGTCTTCCGGTTCGTGGTCGCCACTCGAGGACTTTTCTCCCCCAACGGTTATCTGTTCTTCGAGCGATGTGGCCTGCCCATTGCCACTTCAATTTGCGTATTTTTCCAGCTATGTCAGTGACTTTAGTTCTTCGACGAATTTCCGTATTCCGGATTCTATCGCGCAAAGAAACTCCAAGCATAGCTCTCTCCATAGCTCTGTCATTATTACCTTAGATAATTTAAGAAAACATTTATTACGAATCAAAATGAATAGGGAATCGAAAAAGATGCTTATTATTTTGTAGTAAGTAGTTTGGTACTTGTAGCAAATAACGCATGGTAATAGATTGGTAGCTCCATACAAATAGTAATGAGTGTTCTGCGCATAATTTAATGAGAATTCTCATAGAAATATTTAGATGTTTATATTTTGATGTTTGTTTCTCTATCATGCAATTTCAGCAGAACATATTTAGATAAAACTATGTGTACATATAAACAAAGTTCTCGATTGACACATAAGATACTTAATATCCCAGTAATGTGTTCCCGCGGGATAAAATTTGTGCTATAAATAGTTCTTAATATCCCGCGTTACTCGTAAACTTATTCTCCTCCATACGTGCAAGACAGCTATGTCATACGACGTATTAAAACTTTTTTTTTATTCAACTGGATGGCAAACGAGCAAGTGGGTCTCCTGATGATAAGAGATCACCACCGCCCATAGACAACTGCAACATCAAGGGGATTGCAGATGCGTTGCCAACCTAGAGGCCTAAGATGGGATACCTCAAGTACCAGTAATTTCACCGGCTGTCTTACTCTCAAAGCAGCAAGCACTGCTGTTTCACGGCTGGATTAGCGAGCAAGATGGTGGTAGCAATCCGGGCGGACCTTGCACAAGGTCCTACCACCTGCAAAACTTATAAGTTTTCATGGAAATACCTTCTCTTTCAACACTGCGCCACAGTCGATTAAAAATAATGAACGGATCAGCCGCCAATCTACTTAGAGTTTAAACATCGATTTAAATATGAATAACTTACACAAAAAGCGAAATATCAAACAAAGCCCGTGATTTCTTCTAAAAATAAGTCAATTAATTTGCGACTTGAGTTTATAAGTTTTTTAACAAATCTTCACTTTGTAAAAAAGAACCGAGAAAGTTTGAGATTATCTTCAGCGTTTGTTTAAAACAAACTTTAAGAAGTAAAATGAACGGATTGCTCGGATTTTGATGAACAGTGTTCTGATGTTTTAAAACTGGTCAAGTGAAAGTCGGAATAAGACACCGAGGGTTCCATACGTACGGTTTTTTAAGGGGCTCGCACAAAGTTCGCATACTTTTTGCTAGTCTAATGTTGGTAATGTTTGTCCGAATTATTGTTATATTGACATGTAGGTACACTTAGTGAAGTATTATTTACATACTGTGTTTACCCGCGGCTTCGCACGCGTAAATCATTAGATACAACAGTTGAATTAAAATACCGGGATTTTGTAGAATTCTCGTGGGAATTTCCGAAAATTACTTAAACGTCCTGTACTTATTATTCGGAATCGATTGAATTGATCGGAATCAATCACCCGCCGCCCATGGATGGCCTTTTGAAAGACTGATGGAGTCGTTTTAATGGGCTGTTAATGTTATACTATACTAGCCTTGTTACTTGCGACTCCGTCCGCGTAGAATTCGGTTTTCACTATCCCGCTGGAACTATGAAATTTTCCGGGATAAAAACTATCCTATGGCCTTCCCCGGGACTCAAACTACCTGTATACCGAATTTCATCTAAATCGGTTCAGCGGTTTAGACGTGATACAGTAACAAACAAACAAACAGACTAACAAACTTTCGCATTTATAATATTAGTAGGATCTAATAAGTTTTTGTTAAAAAATATGTAAGCATTTTTTGTACTGACTGTACTTGCATAGTCATCAGACCTTAGGTATTTTTATTTTTTTCTTGTGTATCCAATGTTTAAATAAACGTCGCTCTGTCTCTCTCTCTCTCATTATAAATACTACAACATTTATATTGCTTTATTGGGATTCTTCAGCGACCCTGCAATTTAATTACATGACGGGCAAATATATAATATGTTTAATAACTACCTACGCCTGACCTTTTCGGAAGCTTGCATACTTGCCCCAATAAGGACATATTTAATATTCTATCGTTAATAAATGATGTACAAAAAGAAACGATCCTTTATTAAATTTTTACGCAAGACGGCAGCATTTTTACCGGAATAAAATATTTATCCCTGCCATTTGGGATAATAACGGGAGCACAAAAGAGCATCCAGGCGCATTAGATAATAATTTGTCGTATAAATATAGTCATATAAATATATGAAAAATCGACCAGAGGTCCGCTTGACATTACAGTCTTGCTTGCGACGCGACGTGATAAATATGTACTGTATGTACTGTAATATTAAAGCTTGTTCGCCAAGAGAGGTCAAATTCAAAGTTAAATAAAAATTGGCGAGCACCATAGATTACAATGAAACAGAAAACTTACTTTTATGGTAACACACACGAACACACACACACACACAAACCTTTGTATAAAGTTGTAATTAAGTAGTTAGCATATATTTTCATGATTTTCTTGATTTAAATAGTTTATTAGGTAATCACTGTAAAGGTGTCATGCTACGGGACAGGCCTAGCGTAGTGTAGCTGACACGGGTAACCTCTATCTGCAAAAACAAGTACGATGAAACTATTCCTGTGCAAAACTTAATTTTATGTAATCTGTAATGTCCCTGTTTCCAATTTTTATTTAAATGACCTGTTTTATGTAGTTTAGTTTAGTTTATTTATCAATTTCATATAAGATACTTAGTACACAGAAAGACAAAGACAGAGAGTAAGTTACTTAGTTTGTAGTAGGTAACTTAGTGCACAGAATTGATATGGAACTGAAATCATTTTTCGAATTTGGAACGTGAATTTGTTTATACGGACACGTTATTACTACATACACAGGTCATTTACTTAAGCTTTTCACCTATACAATGTGCTTACAGTCTTACTATTGGCTCCTTACTTCACAAATCATAAACGTGAAGCAAATGTCAAACCATCTCCCCCCTTCCCGCCCTCCTCCCTCCCCCTTTAGTCCATTTTTTAGGCCGGCAACGCACCTAAAGTCCTAATAATGCTTGCTCCATGGGCGGCGGTGATCCCTTACCATCAGGTGCCTGCATGCTCGTTTAGTGTTGCCACCTCAGATATTGTTTTTATCCTAACGCTACGTGAAATTACCCTAACTTAATTAGGCATTTTTTAAATAAAAACAAAGCAAATAAATGCTATTTATTAATAAACTAATAGCTAAACTACTCAACCGTTTCGAAACATTCTTGGAATGCATCCATAATAGTCATGGCTTCTATGTCATCTGTATTTTTTTTTCCTTGAAATCGTACACACCCTAAATGATTTTAAACCCTAAAAAATATCCTAAATTACGGGGAAAATACTCTAAGGTGTTGTCATTGGTTTGCCAGCTATTTGACATAAAAAAACTAGCTGTTCACAGAAATCCTCATTGCATTTCACACAGAAAAGTCTGCTCCTGCTTCTTTCAGCTTCTGTTTAGGATTCCGTATCCGAAGGGTCCAAATGGAGCCCTATTGATGTCATTTATATCTCCGTCCGTCTGTCACACAGCCCAATGGTTGAAGCTACAGTTTGCAAATTTTCAAATAACTATTAGTTGATCTACAGCCACTTAAATTGATAAAATATATTTTGAAATGTTCGCCGAAATATCGAGCTGCTCTTAAATCAAGGTACGCGGAACAAAACCCGAATAAAATTAGTAATGACCGCGATAGTCTAAATATTGTGTAACTGTTAATTTTTGCCGACTCTCACTTCGCCGGTTTCGTTTCGCAGATGTTTCATTTGGCAGAGTAACGTTTGGCATAATTTCATTATGTACTTACTGAGTTAGCCGAGTGTTCAGTACCACTACCATGAGTTAACAGTGACCGTACTCGATAGCGACGGCGTAAATCTAGGTTAGCATAGCAACGCATCTGCAATCCCCCTAGTATTGCAGGTGTCTATGGGCGGTGGTGATCTCTTACAGGAGACCCACTTGCTCGTTTGCCATCCAGTCTCCATACAAATAATTTACGCAGTCGCTATCGAGTACGGTCACTGTAAACTCATGGTAGTGGTACAGTTGGCAGAAAGTCGATACGTAGATCAACGTTTGATCAAATATTCATTGTGTAGTGTTGTTAAAGAAAAATTAAGTTTGAAAGAACTTTGAGAAGTGTTTCGAGATGTGCTTACTTCGATTGCATCTCGACCAGAGGGTCCTGAAGGGTACGTTTGTTAACGCTCCATATCTCACATTACCTTCGTTCAACGCTTCTTTACTCCGAGCGCCGCCTAATAGCCAATTTGGACTGTAATGACCCATTTATTCCAAAGAACACAAACCTTTTTTACTGCTGTCCGCGGATATTAAACCGCTTTTGTTACATTTCAATGACGGTTTAAATAAATTTGCTGCTATTTCATGGGACTGTTTTTGTGGTTGAAACGTTCCGTGCGTCTGATTACGCTTATGTTTCATTGTGGGAGGAAAGAAAGCGGTGTTTACTTTAATGGGAGATTATAACAGTTAACGAGCGGCACAGGTATTCGTTAGTGGCATATTACGGCTTGACGCAAGTCACAGTAACGTCTGCATCGTAATAATTACCGTTTACGCATAATAGCGAATTTCTTTTATGCTTCTTTTCCCATCCCACTATGAGGGCCAGTAACCTTTTGTGACGGAAGAGACAAAAGTTTTTTTAATTAAGCCTATTAAAGTGTCCCACACCTTTCAGAATGAGAGGGCTTGGACCGGAGCTCCCACGCGGCCCGAGATGCTGATGATGATGATGATGATTTAATACCAAAAGCATGTCACTATTTCAGAGAATTTCCAGAATGCACGTGCCACGTGTGTAAATTTTCGGTTCGGTCGTTCCCGGCATGCAGCTCCAGTTCGCACGAACTTCAGATATTATGCACCTTCTTTGCATTTTAGTGCATAATCTAGAATTTAGTTGCAGTAGAAAAACTGGTTTTTGCGTGGGAACTCTCTGTTATGGTTTGAAAATGCAATTTATAACTATTTATGAAATCCACTTGCAGTTCCGAGTGTAGTATATGTTTCTGCTGAATAAATGTATCCCCCTCTGAATGACACAGTAAACGATGATTGACTGATGTTTTATAAGTATAATGTTTTGAATATCACGATTTTCGCTTAGTTAAGCGTGAGAGTGTATATTCGTAACCACAACCGCTACAACGTGGAGGAAATTTTAAAGAATAAATTTAAAAATAATAAATAACACAAGTCCACGGTCAAAGTCAAAGTCAAAATATCTTTATTCAATTTAGGCTAAAACAAGTCAAAAAAAAATCTACCACCGGTTCGGAAAAACCTCTTTTGAGAAGAATCCGGCAAGAAACTCAACGAGGTATATTTTTTTAAACAGATGTGTAATAACAACTGTGTTTTAAGTTTTGTAACGCCGCTACCCCGATGCTACATCGTAATGTGATTGTCCATCCCAGCCTATAAACGTCCCACTGCTGGGCACAGGCCTCCTCTCAGAACAAGAGGGCTTGGGCCATAGTTCCCACGCGGGCTCAGTGCGGATTGGGAACTTCACACGCACCATTGAATTGCTTCGCAGGTTTGTGCAGGTTTCCTCACGATGTTTTCCTTCACCGCAAAGCTCGTGGTAAATATCAAATGTAATTCCGCACATGAATTTCGAAAAACTCAGAGAACTCTAACCACTAGGCCATCTGGTCGTCAAAATAGAATGACCTCGTTATTGTATTCGTATGCGTTAGTAGAAATTTTGTCAGAGACAGAGCCCAAGAAAAGTCGTTATCTCATTTACAAGCCGCATTAATATGCGCCGCGGAGCTGCCCGCTTTTTTCGCGTTTAGCTCGCTAAGCGACAGACGCTTAAGTTGTGGCTTAAAAGGATTATGTTGTTAGTGAAGAAGAATTATGTTAGTGTGATTTACGGTGCTTTTTGATTTTGTTCAATAGTAGCCGAGGATTTTTTTTTCGTCTCGGAGTCAATTTTTCTAATCGAAATATGTCAAAGTCGAAATATCTTTATTCAATTTATGCTATTAATACATTTATGAACGTCAATCTACCACCGGTTTTAACAAACCACTGTAAAATTATTGTTATATAATACTTCCCGTTTCACAATAAATTTCCCCATGATTTCTATAGTAAATGTACATAATATTTGCAACTAAACGATTCATCCCTAGTTTTGTTTAGTTTATTCGGCTGTATAGTACGCAGACATGAATTAATTAAATATACGATAAAAAGCAAACTTAAATTAAACACATAATCGTTGTACTTGTTTACTCAACTGCCAAAAATACTCGCCAAACCCAAAGGTCGCTTCCATCATAACTCGACGATTTCGCCAAACTTTCGACTGAAATCATCAAGCAACTTCTCCTCCGCGTTGAAGTTGCAAACTATTTGGCAAAAAAAGTGGATAAAAAGTCTACAATACCCTCTGTGAATTATCGCGAGGCCGTGAACTTTTATATTAAATTTCTTGGGCGAACTTCTTTGATAGGACCGATACAGACCGGACAGTTTAATTTTGTAGGTGCATTTAACTATAACAGTTTGAATTTAAATACAGGTGCTACTTAGTTAAGTGATTTATTTATACGCATGTGAAGACACTAAAATAACTGACAAACTTTATTATTAGTATAGTATAACTCAACTTCAATTTTTTGTACTTTGACTGTACTTGCATTGTCATCCTACTTACATATTGTGCCTATCAGATTTTTAGTCAATCCGACAGCTGAGACTGGGTCAAAAGGAACTACAAGATTTGAAAACACAAAACGCCTAGAGAAATAAGATGACCTAAATTTGTTTCACAGAAAATGTGGAAAGAACACTATTCTCTTTATTCGGGGTAAAACTGCTGAATCAAATTTTAACATGTTTGGCAAGCTTAGAACATAATTTAGCGTTATTCTTTAGTAATAATAAATAATAATAAATAAATATCACGGGACAATTCACACCAATTTACCTAGTCCCAAAGTAAGCTTAGCAAAGCTTGTGTTATGGGTACTAAGCAACGGATAAATATAATTATATAGATAGATACATACTTAAATACATATTAAAACACCCAAGACCCAAGAACAAACATTCGTATTTTTCATACAAATATCTGCCCCGACACGGGAATCGAACCCGGGACCTCAAGCTTCGTAGTCAGGTTCTCTAACCACTAGGCCATCCGGTCGTCTAAACTACCGTTACGCTCTTTAATTTTTTGGTATTTCTCGTAAATTATTCATACATACATAGATACATTAAATCACGCCTCTTTCCCAACGGGGTAGGCAAAGACTACATCCTTCCACTTGCTACGGTCCTGGCATACAACTCTCGCTTCCTCTACATTCATCAATCTTTTCATGCATGCGCGTCGGTTTAGAATACTTATTTATTAATCACGACGATTAAAATATTGCTAATACTAGTATTGCTAAATATCTACTTGAGTGCCGTTTAACCGTCGTATCCAACCATGCAGAATAGGATCACAGAGTCCGTGCACTTTGTCTTATTTATTTTTTGTTGTAACGTAAAATGTATATTACTTATTATAAATATATTGACCCGGATAACTCACGTCTTAAATCGAGTTTAGCTCGACATGTTTCGGGCTAATCCGTAGCCCTTCGTCTTCGGAGCAACGCGACTCAGCGGCTGCTGCAACACGCGCGTGAGTTATCCGGGTCAATATTGTATTTAATATGAGTGAGTCTCACCGTAGTTTCATGTTCAAAATATATTACTTGTTTTAAATATTATTCAATATGGCATTTGTTATACAATTACACATTATATCAACCGTTTATTATGTTCTCTGAAATTAGGCGTTACGTTTAGGCAACGTCAAAATTAGCAAAATTGTTTTATGCTAGTCATAACACGCCCATGCCTTCCTATGTGTTTTAAATTAGTACTTAGCACTTACTTGAGCTGGTTTCTCAGTGGGTGAGTCCTTGGTGTCAGCGTATTCAATGCCGGGCGTGGAAGGGAGCGGCGTGGGCAGGATAGCGGGCGCTCTCTTCTCCACTGGCCCTTCTCTTCTCTCTCTGCTCTCTTCCTTCTGCTTGCTTCTTGCTTCTTCTGCGTAGCATGCTGCTGCTAGTACTAGTACCAGCTGGAATGTTTTAATTTGTTAATAACGACACGTTTCTTAAAGTTCGTTTGTAAATGGGATTTTCAAAAAGCTCTCACGGTTTTAAGGAAGTTTTCAGGGAATAGGGAATTCGACACGATAAATCGATTAAGCGTCTTAAGGAAAATGAGTTATTGTACTCAATAATCACGCTCCAGCGCACTATTTTTAACCCCCGACGCAAAAAGAGGGGTGGTATAAGTTTGACGCCAATGTCTGTCTGTGGCATTGTAACTCTCAAACGGATAGATCGATTTCGATGCGTTTTTTTTACTTTGCCTGTGGTAGTTCTTTGCTATTTGTTTGATAAAAATTGCTTCACCCATTTGTAAGTTAATAAAATTTGAAATGAAATGTTGAAGGTTTTTCAAATTTATTAAGTTGGTGAGGTTATTTCCTATTTATAGACTATGCGATATCCATCTTTAATTCTTAGAGTTCTAGTTATTGTGATATATTAAAAAAATAGGTTTACTTATATGTTGTAAAATTAATAGTAAATTGTTTGACAAGTGTATAAAACGCATCATTTTACGCCAAGTCGTTTATAACCAAGTTTTATATTTTAGGCACTCTGAAATAACAAATGAATTCTTCCCAGACAAAGTCAAGGGCAAAAACTAATATGAAATAAAGTAAAAGCTTTGTTAATATAAAGTTTTAGTTTGGCTGTTTGCGGCTGATTGCCCTGGTCTTAGACGAAGATTTTACTTTAAGCTCTAGAGCATAAAAAGACGTTTTATGGATACAAAATAAATAAGAACTTTATGGGCTTGCGAAGTGAACCTTTCATGACATGCAGTTTGATACTTTTCTATAGAAGGTGTTTTAAATTTAATCCAAAATACTTCAGGAGGCGGTACATTTGTGTTGTTGAAAAGGCATTAATTACGTAATCTATTTTCTAAGTGTACGGCGGCAAAGGCGTGATTGCATTTCAAATATAAAAAACTAGCTTTTGCCGCGACTTCGTCCGCGTGGAATAGTAACTTTGGAAAGTGTTTAATTTATTTAGGGTACCTATTCTGCCAATAATAGCACACAGACACCTCTACGGTTTACTGAAAATAAGCTATTTTAATACATTGCTTTATATCTAAACTATTTTTTTTTGTTCTTCCATTCTTTCTAAAACATAAATTTTGCGGGTAGCCATATTTTAGCAATACGACGTGTATTCTACCCTGCTAACACAAAAGGACTAATTCTTCATAGTGAACTCTTGACATCTTACGCCTTTTATTGTAAGTTAGGAGGGTAGGATTTGGTTAAGACGTCATCATTCATATAAACTTTCATCCCTATTTCACCCTCACACAGGAAGAATTTTAAAAAACGCGCGAACAAATATCTATTTATCTCTTATCACGTGCCTAAATGCCAAGTTTCACAAAGAACCATCGATTTATCTTCGAAAATGACGATCTTTATATAAACTTTCATCCCCTATTTCACCCCCACATAGGAAGAATTTAAAAAAACGCGCGAACAAATGTCTATTTATCTCTTAATCACGTGCCAAAATGGCAAGTTTAATAAAGACTCATCGATTTATCTTCGATACCTAACAGGTCTAATTTTCAAAAAAGCTCTTACAAATACCGACTTATTTTTTATTAAGTTCCTAAATGCCAAGTTTCATGGTTTTATCTTCGATAGCGACGAACTTCCACCATACAAACTTTCATCCCCTATTTCAACCCCTTAAAGCCTCTTTTTCGCGATAAAACATAGCCTATGTTCTTTCCCAAGGTCTATTCTATCTCTGTACCAAATTTCATCCAAATCGGTTCAGCGGTTTTGGCGTGAAAGCGTAACAGACAGACAGACAGACAGACAGACAGACAGACAGACAGTTACTTTCGCATTTATAATATTAGTATGGATAAATGAAAACCTTTCTTTACAGGGGTGTTTAGTACAAATAATTAAACAGTTGCCGAAATTTTCCGCATTCATTTAAAATACTCAGGGGCTGTTTCTTCATCCATTGATTAGTGTTAACTGGCGGTTAGGTGTGATGCCGTCTCTGTCTATTCGAACAAAACAAATAGAGACGGCTTCACACCTAACCGCCAGTTAACACTAATCAATGGATGGTGAAACAGCCCCTTAATCTAAAACACCATTTTAATTTAGACTTGCTTAAATTACTGAGATATTTAAGATGTGTATCATTTTGAATTCATACAGTACAGTTCACACCACAAAGCAGGCTCTATACTACAAAGTATTAGTATTATTTATTATTTCACACGAGAGTGAGAGGGACGGTACGATACGAACTTCGATTTTCGAATTTCATAGTAGCCCCCCAGTTGATTAGGAATTGAATAGCCCATTTTAAATAACTTCACTGTTGTGTGAAATTCCCAATCCGCACAGGTCTTGTTTGGGAACTAAAAGCCCAAGCCCTCTGATTTTAAGAGGAGGTCTACCCAGCAGTGGGACGTAACTTTACAGAAGATGATTAATTAAATTACACACATCACTTAACTAACCATAAACTTCATCTTCACGTTCACTGATGCACTAATTAAGTAATATTCGTGTACTGTGTCTGCCCGTCTGTACGTGTAGACGCGGCGCGTATGCGGGCGCGGGCGCTGAGTGCGTGCTTTTATGCGCAGGAGTCGATCGCGGCGAGATTGTACAGTGCGCTTGGGCGCATTGGTCATTGAACTGCCAAAAGTTCAACGTAGTTTCTTTGAAAATAGGATGAGTTAAAAGCTTGTTATACTCGTATAGATACGCAACGGATATTCTTAAGTAAATACTTACATACTTAAAATACTTATCAAATAATCAAGAAGTGAATTAAAGGCAGACCAACCTCTAAAATACTTTACTTCGTGCCTGTATGTCTGCCTGTCATAGCTCCCAAACAGATGGACCAATTTTAATGCAGTTTTTTTTAAATCTAAAGCTAGTTTCAACTAGTCGCATCCATTGAAATGGTTTTGTTGTTTATGAGATACTGAACTTTGAATTGACAGTGGTGGGGGTTTATCAACTTTTCTAAGGAGTTTTATCAAATTAGCACACTAAGGCTGCAGCTCCACTGAGGCGGAGACGAGCGGAGCGGAGAGGAGACGTGTAGGGATCGAACAATCCATACACGTTTGTTGGTAATGCCGCGGAGACGAAATGTGGATTCAACTAATATGATTGGTCAATCACTACACGTCTCCTCTCCTCTCCGCTGGTCTCAGCCACACGCCAAAAATCGTTATTAACAATCTTCTATTCTTTAAACTTTTATCGAAAATACAAACTGAAATATAGATGCATAGAAAAACCAGAAAAATAAGACCAGCTCTGGGAATTGACCCAGGTCCTTGGCATTCTGTGCCACGTGCTATACCACTACACCACCACTGGACAGTGATACAGACACGAATTTCTCCTATGCACCACATATTCAGCTTGTTTGTTTTCTTATTTAGTCACTTAAGCAGCGACACTAGCGACATCTATGCTGTAGCCCTATCGAAAACTTTCAGCACCCCATTGGAACTAACCGCTCACCCGGACAAGAGATGTCGTTATTAAGCAATCAAATTAAGATTGTTTTTTTTGGAATCTTTTTTTTTAATATTTTATATTTTCGATATGGGTTTTACGGGATGACCGTAAAAGTAACAAAAAATTTGTAATTGAAATAAAAAATACAAAAAGATTCCAAAAAACCAATCTTTTAACTTTTGTAAAATGTGACCACTTAAATATATTTTCTTTCTTGAATCTTTCTCCATTTTCTCCTGAGAATATAGGGAATTTATTTATAAACAAACAAATAATATATACAATAATTAATTATTTCTTGTAACTTTATGATGTAACATTATATTGAAAAAATAAACTGAGATATCAAGCCAATTCACACCAGCGTCACTGGCCGGTCACATTTGCACAACGTCCGGCCGCCAGCCTGTCTGCCGAACGAACTTTTACCCCGACTCCCTTGCCCAATGCGTGAGTGTGTCACTCGCCTAACTGAACTGTCAAAACTGACAGTTATAGGTAGGGCTTAAACCAAAGAGTATAGAATAAAATCAGATGGATGATAAAAAGTGATCTAGGTGCAAATATGACGTTCATGGACTTTAATTCCTGAACCACCATGGAACCTTTTCAAACAAAAACTCGTTACGATTACCCTTGTTAATTAATGCGATGTCACTATGTACTGTGAAATGGTTCCTAGTGGGTCCTTGACCGTAACATTATCATCATCATTATCATTAACATTGTCATCGAATAATTAAAAAAAAATGGCGGTCTATACTTCGGTTTGCTTAGCAATACAAACCAAACTATGTTGACCTTTTTACTGAAAAATCTGCACCTAATATTAAAGGCTGACCAGAATTATAAAAAACCTCGCCATATTGCGGATAACCAATAGAACTAATTTCTTGCACTGGTAACACTAAATGAGGGCTATCGCATATGAATTCGCCACTAGAGGCGCTAGTGTAGCGTGAGGTCTCCGAAATGTCAAATCTCATAGTTTTTGGGTGAGCTACGCGGGTTTATTTATAATTAGAATAATTTTGTGAATATTTATGTATGTATGTATGTAAACTCTTTATTGTACAAAAGAAAATTAACAAAATACAACTGACAAACTTTAAGATACTTGTACAAAGGCGGACTTATCCCTTTAAGGGATCTCTACCAGTCAACCTTTGAGTGTTTGAAATATTTTGCAATATCTGAAATTAATTATGACAAATATGCGTTCCGGGGCAATGAATGTCTGTGTTTTGAGACAGTTTTGTCCTTCGGAAACCTTTGTCCTCCTTTTTTCCGAACAAAACGGGGACTATGCAACACTGTGGCATGCTCGATATTTTTATGGTACGGTTTTAAGGTGTATTAAATATGATTTTAATCTAAACATTGTTTTCACGCCCGTAATAACAGACTTTGAAAGCCATACTTAAAAACCTCACGCAACAGTGCGCCATCTAGTGAGTGAAAAAACGATAGCCCTCATTCAAATGTCGTCTGTATATTGCTGTCAAAGTTTAACGTTGTTTGCGCATGATATTTTAAAGTTTTATGTTGTGTTTATTGCGTTAAAATGCTGAAGATTATCCATAGCCTTGGAAAAAAAAACACAATGTATAAAAGTATTTTTCAAAGAACTTCGAGGGATTAGAAAATATTCCTTTAAATAACATCACCGACACCGTTGTCAATATGACTGTTATCGTATAGTAAGTGTAAAGAATGTTGCAATATAAAACGTAGGAGTGCTGCCCTCGCGTCAGGTTTTTTATATTCCTGGTCAGTCTTTACAAATGAGTGAGTATAGTTTAGATAAAACTTGGTATGCAGATAGTTTGAGATCCCGGGAAGGACATAGGATAGTTTTTATCCCGGAAAATTGCATTGTTCTAGCGACAAACGAATTTTTCGCAGACAAAGTCGCAGGAAACACCTAGTACTTCCTACTCCATCTCTCCGTTCTTGTCTATACTCTTTGGTTCGACCTTTGAATCGCGAGTTATTATGGAACCATTTCATAGTCAACGCTAAAGGGAAATGCTAATGCCTACCACGAAAGCTCTTAAGGCATTGAATCTAAAAGGTAATAAACAGAGTTATCATTTAAATAGCTGAGTCGTACCACTTAAACGGAATCCCATAAACGTTATTAAGATTAATGAACCACGACCTTGAGAGACATTGTAACTAATGATTAGTTAAGCTTTGTTTTGTTAATTAATGAGTCCTGTCATATTTTTAACATTTTTGCATCTATTTAACAAAACGATGTGTATCTTTACAGATGGTCAGTTGGTTTTCTTGGTTTTGGCATTTTTTTTTATAGTTACAATTATTTTTAATATTTATTCTTAGTTTCAAAATTTTACTTTAAGGGGTTCCCTACCTGGGTCGATAAACTCAGAACCTCTTATAAGTTCACTAAGTTCACTTCGTTGTATGTCCGCTCGTCTCTATAGACCCTTTTTCTCAAGAACACGTGGAACTATCAAGCTATGTAATAGGTACTCACTCAGGCTGCTCTGCTACCGCTTTGAACAGTGAAAAATCCTTCTATTTAATTAAATCGACGTAATCAAAACATACAGTGGTTAAATAGGTGTTTACGGGAAATCAAAACTTATAGAGTACTTCCTGTTCTCCAAGAAACTTGAAATCACAGAGTTCATCTCTACAAAACCCTCGGCGCGCGAGTTCGACTCGAACTTGACCGTACTAAAAAAAACTGACATTGTACATACAAGCAATACCATGTCCTCGGTACCGCTCTGCTTTCAGAGCATGACATGAGTGCGTGTGAGCTAACTTTGGGGGCGGCAGACGTGAAAGGTATATTTCAGAATTATGTTTTTTATTTTTTATTTATGACGGTGGAAGCATTCTACACTTCCACTGAACGTAGATATAGTTAGTGTTTAGTTTTGTAACATCCCTGTATTATTATTATTTTGTATTTTTTCTTTAATTGTACACTGTAGTTTTTAAATATTTTATTTGTAATTATTTCATTTTGAATTCTTCTTGGCAATAATGGTCTTTCCAAAAGCGCTGATAGTTTAAAAAATGACGTGTAAAAGTGCCCATTGCGGCCTATTTACTGAATAAATGATTTGTGAATTTTGAATTTGAATTTAGTGAACTGCTATGGCACGTCAATATTAACCTAAATTTTAATCACACACAACACACAAACATCACGCCTGTATTCCCAAATGGAGTACGGAGAGCACACGAAACGTTACGGCTTCGGAGCCACCTTTGGCAATTTTAGGTTTTAAGTTTGACAAAAATGGTACAATAGTGACAGGTAGCTAGCCTGTCGCCTACGATATACCTTAACCTATATCCTCAGTCGCCTCTTACGACACCCACGGAAGAAATAGAGAGGTGTTATTCTAACCCGACACCGCACGGGTCGGGGCGGGGGCTTAATTTTAATGATCCGATTATTTTTTGTCCGATTAATGCAAAATTATCTATTCGTTTCTATTAGAGTCACAGTTTAAATCAAACTCTATCATAAATGACATAAAGTTTGATGTTCATAAATCGAAAATTTTACTTGGGTGTCAGGAGGATAAGCCAAATAGGTGAATCGTGAAAATGAAAACCGATTATGCCAAGTGACCCTGTGGGCATTTAAGATATGAATCAAACCTCAAGTACCTTTGATTACGAAATTCACTATAATCTTGCTGGCAGTCAGTGGCCGGTGCTGTGGCAAACAAAACACTGTCGCAGCTCTATCAAGATGCTGACTTAATTATAATTACTTAACAAGCAATTAATAAAGGCTATCTGATTTAAGTGACAACCTTGTGTGGTCAGAACACCACACACCGCAAGATAAAAGTATAAAAAGTATGAGAAAGAAGGTTAGAGAACCTGTCTACGAACGAGGCTTGAGGTCCTGCATTTAATTCTGGGTTGTGGCAGATATTTGTACGAAAATAAGTATTTAATTAACAACTAAAAAGGAAAGGTTTAGTAGTAACTTAAACTTCAACAGTCAGAACCCATTAGAAAATTTAATGTTAATTTTTGAGCTGGTCACGATTTTGAATGGGACTCAACTGTTAAAGTTTAATTTACTTAACAGACAGAGACTTGTTTTTCCTTTTTAGTTTTTATTTTAAAGTGTTTTTAAGAATGCCAAAAGAAGCACTAGTGTCAAACAGTAGGTATAGGTAAAGGGGAGTATTGTTTTATATGGAGTAACGGAAGACACCTTTACTATAAATTGTACGATGCTGTCGCGATACAAACTAGTTATTACATATGATAGTATAGTGAAAGTTGATCTTATTTTGGCTGGTTCGCAATTCACACTAGTTTGTTTATAATATTTTAGAGCAAGTTACATAACGGTGTGGCTTTTGTATGATCTCATCACCTGGTGCAGGTCGACTACTCGTTTTGAACAATCGCGTAGAACTAGAGTGTTGCAAGTCTTGTAATAATGATTATACTTGGTTTGGATAGGTATCGTCATATGTCAATGTCAAATTATTCTTATCTTTTTCATTACATGTACTGTTGCCATGATAATGTGGGCTATACAGCCAACTTATATTTTAGTCTCGTAGCTATTTTTGTATTTGATTTCACTTTGATTTGTTTTGTGTGACTTTCCGTAATTGCACTCTCCTGTGGCCCGGCGGAAGACCAGTGCTGGTTTTCAACCAGCGATATGCTGAGCCGGGACCTTTTTATAGCGGCAACATTTCCTATTGTTATTTTTACTTATTATGTGTCAAGCCGTGGTGGCCTAGTGTTTGACCTATCGCCTCTCAAACAGAGGGTCGTGGGTTCAAACCCCGGCTCGCACCTATGAGTTTTTCGGAATTCATGTGCGGAATTACATTTGAAATTTACCACGAGCTTTGCGGTGAAGGAAAACATCGTGAGGAAACCTGCACAAACCTGCGAAGAAATTCAATGGTGCGTGTGAGTTCCCAATCCGCACTGGGCCCGCGTGGGAACTATGGCCCAAGCCCTCTTGTTCTGAGAGAGGCCTGTGCCCAGCAGTGGGACGTATATAGGCTGGGATGATGATGATGATGTGTCATTGCTGTTATAAATAAATTATTTTCTTTCTTTCTTTCTTTCTTTCTTATTTACCTGAATCCTGAATGTAAACAAAACAACGTCGATTGGTGTCTTAAATATTGAAATTCCTCCAACACTTACATTTCTGTATTGAAATACACTAGTCTAAATAGTTTGTATTACAATAATAGATACATAGTAAAATGTATAAAACGTAACAAACTGGCAGCTGAAGTTTGTTTACATTTAGTTAAATATCTATTTAAAACAAGTATAGCTGTTATCTGCGACTCAGTCTGGCTATGAATTTACTTATCGGTGTCCCACGGCAAGTAAGTAATTTTCCGGGATGAAAACTCACCGTACCTAATCTAAATTATTGCTTGCTGAGTGGGGCCTATTATATTGTTCGGGCACGTATTTGAATATCGTATTTTATTTATAAACAAACAAATAATATATACAATAATTAACAGAAATAAATAAAAAAGAACTAAAACTAACTTACTCTAATCCTAAACATCTATATTTAAAAATGTCACCAAGTCGTTGCTATTGGGCAGGGTGCCCATGAGGCTGGCTGCGTTATATTGTGTAATTGAATGTTCTTGTTATTTTTTTTCTAATGTCCCGAATATGCGTAGGTAAATGATTGTTCTCTTCTCTTTTCCTATCTCTAAGCTAGTTCAGCAGTTTAAGCGTAAAGAGGTAACAAACAGACAGAGTTACTTTTGCATATAAGGACCGCAAATAGCTGTTGCCCGCCAATTCGCCTGGTAAGAATTTGTTCATCCTTTCCCACGGGACTTATGCAATTTTCCGGGATAACAAATTACTGATGTTCTTTTTAGGATCAACCTACCTCCGTAGGTACCAAATTTCATGTAAATCACTTCCGTAGTTTTTGATTGAAGAGCTACCTCTTCAATCAAAAACTACGGAAGTGATTTACAACTGATATAGTTGAGTGAGGCACGCGTCATCTTAGTTTAGACAAGCTCTACTTACTTACCAAATTAAACAAAAGTATGAAGTAAAGTAATTAGGTAAAACAAATAAGGTTCATACAGATGGAGCAGTATGGATTAGTATAATACCCACATGCGATCATCATCATCATCATCATCATCATCATCATCAGCCGGAAGACGTGTGCTGAACAAAGGCCTCCCCCTTAGAACGCCACAATGAACGACATCTCCCCACTTGGATCATGCGATCATATTTATTACAAATTATGGTAATGTAATATCGTCTCAGGTACGCTTGTCATAAAAAAATATTTTGAAATTCTTTCCGAAGCCATTTAAGATATGTCGCAAAAGACATAAAAAGTATTGCGTGCCCGAAAGACACTTTGCATAAGAAGTTCAAAAGAAAAGTGTATCGTGGGAAGTAATTCTATCTTATAGGTTACTCGTCTCGATTTATTGCTTATGGAGCAATGACTTGTTGGGTGTTTCGCTTTTCTTACGGTTATAATTACTATTGATTTACATATATTATGAACTAGCTTCAACCTCCGGCTTCGCCTGCATTGGTAATACACGAGGAACATTTTCAATTTTAGAGTTTGACCTACTACTCCCAATGGAGTACAGCCCTTTATATTTTAGTGGTGAGTTTAAGTATATACTGCCCATCATGATCAAAGTTGTCTCGTCTCTTTTTTAACCGACTAGTAATTTCTGGTACTGGTGGTGGAATAGGTACGTAATGCAAGTTGGATTACCACGCAAGTACAGAAAAAGTGCAGTCAGCAAAAATATAGAAACTTATTAAGCTTCAAAAGCTTTACGAGCCCGAATTTTAAAAAACCCGAAAAAAATATTGATAATATTTAAAATGTAGTAAAAGTCCTTCGTTATAAAGACAGTGCTTTGATGTTTCAATCAATTAAGAAAAAAATAGACCAGACACTGTCGCGACGTTGATCGATCATTAACAAAAAACGATAGTGAATTATTTAGAAGATGTAAATGATTTAGAAGTGACGGTAGTTAAATAAAGTATCTCACACAACACATGTCTTGATCCCACTGCAGAGCACTAGGGGACTCCTCTCATAATGAGATTAACTTAAAGTTCGTGGTGTCGTGGTAAATTTCACACATGAATTTTGAAAAACTCAGAAGTGCGAGTCCAAATTTGAACCTATGATCCTTTGTTTGAGGTGACATAAGTCAAACTACTAGACTGCCATGGCTTAATAGTATGGTATTAAGAACTCTACATGTAATTAAAAAAACATTGTAAATCCGTTTTAAAAAAACCTCGTTGAGTTTTTTGCCGGATTTTTCTCAACAGTGTTTTTCTTCGGATCAGTGGTGGATTATCTACATTCAGAAGTAATTCTTACACCCGAAATAAAATATATAAATGATTTATACGTATAAATGTGTTTTGATTTTTAGAATAACCCACCGGACCGGACTATGTTTAGTTAGTCACAGCAAGTATTGGGAGTTGCCAGTAATTACATCATGGAAGAATCGAACAACTTTGACCGGAAGCAATCGAGATTCTATGCGTAACTAATACTCATTATGCTTTCTGTACACAACCAATTAAAATAATAAACCATTTATTATCACTTTTTAACCCCCGACGCAAAAAGAGGGGTGTTATAAGTTTGACCGCTATGTGTGTCTGTCTGTCTGTCTGTGGCACCGTAGGTAGCTCTTAACGGGTGGACTGATTTGAATGCGGTTTTTTTTTATTCGAAATCAGTTTTTATATTTAGCTCTCTCATTCTGTGCAATGCAGTGGGACGTAGATGGCCGGAAATACAACAAAACATTCCCGCACCTATTCTAGAATAACCATGTAAGAAAATTTCTAAGTGCCATGTTTAGTATATTCCTGTATCATAAAACCTACTAAAGTGGATGTAAACTAAAACAACAGTGTTAAATATTATCTTTGGCCAGGAACAGCAAAAGTTCCCGCGCTAAGTTCTGGCATAAAAATAAATAAGAATGCACCGAGCGTGGAAATAATGCGCCAAGTTTTGAAACTAAGTTTCGTTTGTTTAAAGCCCAATTCCTTTATGGGATCTAAACTAGCTTTATTGTTACAAGGTGCCGTGTTTTGCGTTTGTGAACTACTGTATTTTGAACAGTGATTCGGGTTAGTTTTGGGGTCGTTTATGCTGCAATATTTAAGCGGACTTTTCGGTCTTGCCGCATTTACATTCGAGTTCATAAAATTGTGAGCGAAAATTTGATCAAAAATATCTCACAAGTTTATGAACTGGACTATACTATCCCTGATAAAAAATAAAAATATTATAAATGAAACAGATATAAAATTCAGATCTATTGTCAAGAAGACATTAATATCTAAGGCGTATTATAAAGTTAATGATTATATCATGGACAGGGATATTTGGAAATAATTCCGATCCGCATTAGCGATCCCTTCAAATAGCGAACCTACTGTGTTAAAAATAAAGTTGTGTTAAATAATTGTGATGTTTAGATATCATTTAATAATATTGTAAATCTGTTTAAAAAAATACACCTCGTTGAGTTTCCTGCCGGATTCTTCTCAACAAAGGTTTTTCCGAACCGTGGTAGTTTTTTTTTGACATTCAAAACTTTCCGGCGGCGAATGCACTAGTCCCAAAACGCACTATTAGTCAATACACTCTAATTTCGAAAGCCCTTTTCTCATAAGAAACTAGGCCCAAAACACCATATTTCCAAAAAGGCTCATTCTCGATTTACACGAGAACCATTGAGACTAGTCCAAAAATACACCTTTCCAAAATACCCCAAATTGTGTTCACCTGTAGGTGGCGTAATACTTCATTCTCATAATGCATAGTTCTCAAAACACTCTAGTTCCAAAATACCCTAATTTTTTTTCTTTTATTTTCGAATGACTCTTTGAAATTGCTTTCAGCCGTAACCGTTACCCGTTTGACGCCAAGAGTATTCTTGAAAAAACAGTTTTTTTGAAATATTATTTTGAGCTATATACAGCATGTAATCGTTAAGTGTAGCCAGGCGATAGTTCCGTAAATATATCTGATATCAGAAAATTTCAATAATAACTTTCTTTTAAATAAAACTAGAAATATTAAAAGTATTAAGTTTAAACGCTTCCATACTTAAGTACGACGACGACTTCACTCCTTGTGTATAAATAAATGAGTAATTCATTATCTTTTGATTTTATTATTTACATACCTATGTGAGTTTTATCGTTTACAACTAGTGATAAACGAACTAGGATAGGTATTTCATTTAAGTCAGTCGTTATTTCGTTCGATTAAGGTCTCAACTATCATAGTATCATGCCTTACGAATACCGTTTTCTACGGTGTTGTTATAATATATTTTAAGTACATATAATAAAATTGGCCAAGAGAATGTCGAGCCATGCTTAGTTTAGGATTTCGTAATAATGTTATAATAGAAAAATGCCCTTTGTCATTGATTAACTTAAATAACACTAAATCTTAACGGCACTGACGTCCTTTTAGGGAAATAATAGGGTATCTATTTTAGTAAATACGCATCAAAGCATCTAAATAATGCACATTTAGAAAGCAATTTCAAAGAGTCATTCGAAAATAAAAGAAAAAAAATTAGGGTATTTTGGAACTAGAGTGTTTTGAGAACTATGCATTATGAGAATGAAGTATTACGCCACCTACAGGTGAACACAATTTGGGGTATTTGGGAAAGGTTATTTGGACTAGTTCTCAATGGTTCTCGTGTAAATCGAGAATGAGCCTTTTTGGAAATATGGTGTTTTGGGCCTAGTTTCTTATGAGAAGAGGGGCTTTCGAAATTAAAGTGTATTGACTAATAGTGCGTTTTGGGACTAGTGCATTCGCCGCCGGAAAGATTCAAAAGTGCTTGTTTGACTTTGACTTTGATATTATAAATGCAGATGGCCGTTGGGGTCGAAAAGTTCCCGAATGGAGCCCGCAGATTGGCAAGCGCAGCGTACAACGTCCACCAACGAGATGGATCCTGGCTGCGGGTTCGCGGTGGATGTAGACCGCTTCCAACCGTTACAACTGGAGGTCCATGGCGGAGGCCTATGTTCAACAGTGGACGTTCTACGGCTGAGATGATGATGATTAAAAATCTAAAAGTACTCGTAGTAAGTATATATAATTTTTTAGGGCACTAACCTATTTAGTATAATGGCAGTAATTCTATTGTTGGTTTATGCATGAAAAGCGTGTAAAGGCAGTAACATAAAAGCTGCATTTGTAGTCAAGTCATTGAGTCGTGACACATTTGTGGAACCTTTTCATAATATTTGTAATAATGATACGGCAATGCCTGCTAACGAAGTGATTACGGCATTTATATAAGGCCAATGGCCATTTAAATAGTTCAAACAAAGGTAATACTCGAACCGATTGTTTACTGAAGAATTAAAAAAAAAACTAAAAAAACTGTACTTTTCTCAAACATGCTATGTAATGTTTATGTTGTGTTTCATAAAACAGGCTTCAAAATATACCGTTGCAGGCCTAGGCCTGCAAGACAACAGTCTTTTGTTTCAATGCAAAACGTCAAATATCCACGATAAATGCCATTATACACGACTTGAAATTAATAATCTCAATTTCTATGGTTCCTTTATTAGTTACTGAATAAATTCACAGGACTATGAATATTCTATATGTAAATATATAAATATTACCGACACGTTTTAGTCAAATTACAATTTAATTTAAGTACATAATAAAGTATTAATGTAGTTGACTAAGTGGGCTGCAGTTCGAGTATAATGGCCCTAAAAACCGAACAGCAAACACAATAAAAAAAAGTTTTGGCGGGAAAATTGACAAGTGTCATTGTCTTTTTTTTGATTGACTGGACTTGGGCTTTAGCCATTTTCCAAGTAAGTTCCTTTGTCATTTCAATAGTATTTTTTAATTAAATTTCTGTAGATTTCATCTGACACACGAACGTCAAACCTCGACTTGAAGTTTCAATTTAAAGTTTCTCTATGGTACTAATACTCTTTGATTTAAAGAGAAAAGTCCAAATAAGTGATTTAATGCTTTAACGAGGTGACAAATCTAAAATGTCAAACTTTGGTCAAAGTGAACTACAATGTATTCGAGATTCGCGCTGTCATCGTTCATCCACCATTACCTCTCATATTTCGTTTTCTACAATTTTTTTACCGTACAACGGCAAAAACTACTAGACACTGGCAAAATTGTCCTCCGATGGACAGAGCCCATTTTTTTTAAAGAACAACAACAACAATGTTATTCGAAATCCATGTGCTTAATGAATAATAATGTAATAAACAGATAAAGATTACGAGTATTACAGAAAGTGGTTAGTGTTTCGTACTGTAGGCAGTAGTGTGGTAGTGCGGTCATAGTTGAAATTGCAGTAATCTGATATGTGGATTGGTTTTGATTAGTTTGTTTACGTTAATAAGCAGCCTCATACTGTCTGTACATGATGTTACAAGAATCTTTAACATACTGCGAATAAGAGGACCAAAAGTCATGTTGAGATTGAGCAAATTAGAAAAAGCAACTAAAAGTTAGTAAAAAGTATGTTATTACAACATACTCCACTTTACCATCAACCAGGTATCAGCTTTGCCTTTCGTTCTGTTACATACTGTATATTATTATATATTTTGGGGATCTCGGAAACGGCTCCAACGATTCCGATGAAATTTGGTATGTGGGGGTTTTCGGGAATGACGAATCGATCTAGCTTGGTCTTATCTCTGGGAAAACACTTATTGTCGAATTTTAGCCCGAGCAAAGCTCGGTCGCCCTGGTTCTTACATTAAGACGCTATAAGCACATACACATTGCCTATTTTTTAAGATTAAAAAAAAATATGGCTACATCATGCTAACCACATTTTGGCTAAGTTTGTGGTTTAACAAGGATGCTTAGCTAATTATAGTAAAACGATGTGTGTACATAATTTGTAAACAGTTAGTAGTTGGCCAAAAAACTTTCTACATCCATCAAGGTTTGTGGATAAACTTTAAACTGTTCGAATATTGTGTTTGAAGACGTGCCAATCTTGACAGTTTTGGTCATCAGTTACTACGGCATCGAAGACGTTACTACATCTCCTAAGTTCTAGGTCCTATGTGCACGTGTCTTTTGTCTGGTTTTGCGTTCTGTTTGTTTTCATTATTGTTATTTTTTTATTTAAATTATTTTACTTTCTATTTGTTTCTTTTTAGATTTACTTTTGAATTTATGTCGCCTTCCGTGAAGTCGCCAAGCGGTCTCAGCGGAAGACCAGCGTTGGCCTCTACGGCCAACACTATGCTGAGCTGAGACCGTTTCGCGATTTCGCAAATACTGTCGTTAATATTTATTTTATGGTTGTTTTATTTTGTGTACTTACTTATAATATGTTTTTCGAATTAGCGAATAAACGTTTCTATTTATTTTATTTTCTATATAAGGACGCTGGGTGGTAGGAGGTAGCTTATCTCCGGGCACTATGCTACTAATGTAACACACGTTAATCACCTCACGCGACTGCGGAACACGTGGCCGCTCGAATGCAGCCCGCTGCGCTTGCGCAACGAGCATTCTTTGCGAAATAGTTTCCAGACGGCTGCAAATTAACATGTCACTCCACATGTGGCTTGCGAGTTACTAAAATGGAGGTGTTCAGGGTGATAATATGGTAGTTTGAAATTGAGTAGTAGCACTTGAGTGGAGATCCAGAACAGGACATAGAAATGTTGGTAAACCACTCACATGATGGACCGATGGTCTATCCCTTGTACCACAAAAGTTACAAGTGCAATTCGAGAAAATTGTAACATTTTACTGTAAAAACTTAACAATTTTCTCTGATTTTAGCACGTTATAACTTTGGTCGAAATTGCCGCAGAGGAATGGATGGGGAAGACTCAAGAGCAAGTAAAATGACGTGCATTACTGAAGCTGAAGAATCTTGAGAAGGAGAATTACTGAAACACTTCGCATACATTTTTGAGTTTTGTTAATAACCTAAACTAACCAACAAAAAGTCGGAAAACCCCCGACTTTGTCACTTCAAAGTACAATATCTCAAAAATGGCTAAACCGCTTTTGATGAAACATGTCTAAGAACCATCGCTAGAAAACTTGCTTTCACATGGAAAAACCGCATTCAATCTGTCCACCCGTTTACGTGCCACAGACAGATACACACACAGAGAGAAACACGATAGCGATCAAACTTACAACACCCCTTTTTTTTGCGTCGGAGGTTAAAAAACAAGAAAAGAAGAATAATAATAATACAGGGATGTATCGGATCCCTTAATTACAAAACTAATGACCTGACATGTGTTTAAGGTAAATGTACATAATAATATAATCGTCACTGCCCCATAGTTGCCATCTTTAATTGTACGTCATTAGCAATACAGGTGACAGCAGGGGTACGTATTATAATGTATAAATTTAAAATAATATCGGTTGAAATACATACAGTTGAAATAACGAAATTGAAAAATATAATGGTTAAAATAAATATTAATCAAAATTCATAAAGCACGTTTTTCATACTGGTCGAAATACATAAAATTAAAATGACTAAGTTCACAATGTATATGTTCAGAATATATACAATCAGAATATATAATAGTTGAAAGAAATAACAATTAAAATTCCTATAGTACGTTTTTCATAATGGTCAAAATACATACTATATAATGCCTAAGTTCATCATCATCTCCAGTCTATTCACATTCTATTTACATGTTAAATTCTGAAAAATTAAGGACTGTAAGACAAGTCGACGGAGCTCCGCTTCGCGGAGCTCCTATTCAGCGCAGTTATGGCGCTTCGCGCCTGGACAAAACTCTAACCTAACCTAACCTATAAGATACCGACTGATCGGAATCGGTATTGTCTAACAAGACCTTGCATTTTAAACTAAAGTCAGATCATAAATTGAATAGAAACTTTAGGTGCGACGACGAGCGTAGCGAGGAGGAGCGTGTTTAGGTTCAACTTTGACCAAAACAAGCACGAGCCGAGCGAGCATAGCGAGCGTGCCGCGGCAGCGGCCGGCGAGTGCCAGAATTGTAATATATGCATTTTTCTTTGTGAAAATTCAGTGTCTAGTATGTATTTCAACCATTATAGAAAACATACTGTATAAATTTTGAACGTATACTTTATGAAAATATGCATTTGTGCCATATGACTAAGAACCATTACGCGTTGTAACCATTATATATTTTGACCACTATGCATTTCAAGCTTATGCTTTTAGAACTTATGTCAAATAACTTTATATATTTTGATGCATTATATTTTATAATTTTCGGTATTTCAACTGTATGTATTTCAACCGATATGTATTTTAAATTATACATTATAATACGTACCGACAGCAGGGTGCCATCTATTGGGTATTAGCGTGTTGAACACTAGGACTTTCACCTTACAATGTATTTTTCAGGAGTTAATCAATCTACGTATCTATCAGTAACCTAAATGTTTCATTATTTTCTCGCAGAAATCCCTACGTCTCAACCCTACCGCTATAATACACATGGAAATTATTTCGCAAGCTAAACGTTCGTATGAAAAATTAAATAATACCTGAGTTATAAAGCAAGACTCATACAACCGGTTGTGTGGACGCCTGTTGAAACTGTTTAATGACACTGGAATCTTGCATTAGTTCTAGCATTTAACGTTTGATGTTACACAAAAGTTAAATTTTTAATGTTCCGTAATCCTCAAGAAACTTAGTATCGCATTGTCAGTCTGTCGGTTTCTGTTTATTTTAGAGATCGTTAGTTCCAGAGAGCTGTGATTTTGCGTGGATATAGGTATGGCTTCATACGTGAAGATCTGGCAAATGAATGGAAATAATGCAGCAATGTCGCAGCACACGCTGAGTCGGCGCCTTCTCGCGGCAACTTAATTAGGTACATATCTTATAATATTATGTATATTTTATGGGGCACTTGACACCAATTGACCTAGTCCTAAACTAAGCAAAGCTTGTACTATGAACACTAGGCAACAGATAAACATACTTATATAGATAAATACATATTAAACATCCAAGACCCGAGAACAAACATTCGTATTATGCATACAAATATCTGCCTCAGCCGGGATTCGAACCCGGGACCTCAAGCTTCGTAGTCAAGTTCTCTAACCACTTGGCCATCCGGTCGTCAATATATAACTTGAATTGTTTGTTTTCGTACAATTGTCATGGCATATTTGTGAATAAAGATTTTTATCTATCTAAATACCCCTTGAATTTCTCAAAAATTAAATCGTGAATTTTCATTAACGTTTGCATAAGGCCGCTTGTAGACGTCCGTTCTTTCACCGGACAACGGACCGTTTTTCTGCCGGAGTTGCGGTTTTGTATGGCTTACAATGAATGTAAGCCATACAAAGCCGCATGTTATGTATGTGTACATGCACTGGATACTTGTCTGGCGACGAAGCCGTACAACACCGCAAAAAACGGTCCGTTGGCCGGTGAAAACAACGGAAGTCTACAACCGGCCTAAGAGAAAAATTATAACATGCGATTTGAAAGGGGGTCGGGCCA